>NC_091782.1:5454545-5757575 GCF_029378745.1 Bos indicus | reverse complement strand
AAACATAATATTTGCACTTAATTAAAGCATTTGTCACATTAACAGCATGATTATTCCATAGCATCATGGTTCCTTAAAATTTCTAATTTTACAGATGGTTAAGCTGAAACTCACAGGGGTGACAGCACTGGCTGAAAGTGACGTGACTTGATTATGTTAATGCACTTTGATATGATTTAGGTAATATTTTACAAAACTGGAATCTGGTATGGTAAAAAAGACTTACATGTGGTTCCACACCTATTCTAAAAACGAGTATTGTAGTGGAAATTGGAAGTTCTCTAAAGATCTACACAGATTCTCAGCATCATAGCTGCCTTGCTTGCAACAGCTTCATTGTCCTCCTGTTGACCTTATATCCGCTGATATTGTAGGCACTGTTTCCAAAAACATTAGTTGACACAACCGGAGGGAGACGGTAATATAGAGCAGCAGTCCCCAAAGTTCTTGGCATCAGGGACTGGTTTCGTGGAAGCCAAGGTTTCCGCAGACTGGGCGGGGGATGGTCCAGGTGGTAACACAAGTGATGGGGAGTGATGGGGAGCAGCAGATGAAGCTTCATTGCTCCCCCAGCCCTCACCTCCTGCTCTGTGGCCCAGTTCCCAACAGGCCGGTACCAAGGCCCAGGGGTTGGCGACTCCTGATACAGAGGCAGGTAAGCTACGACCTGTGGGCTAAGTCAGCCCAACGCCTGTTTTTATAAATAAAGTTGTAAAGTTTATTTTTATAAATAAAGGAACACGGGTACACCCACGCAGCAGCTGCTTCTACATTCTAAGAGCAGGGCTGAGTGACCGCATCAGAAGCTGTATGGCCCTCAAAGACCAAAACACGTCCTGCCTGGTCCTTGGCAGAAAAACATTCTAAGACCTGAGCTAATACACTGCATGAAAAGAAGGTCAAACATGTCACTGAAAAGATTACATTTTAGAGGTATAATTTTAACATCTTGAGTCTATTTGAAACAAAATAGGTTCAAAAATAGATACTAAAAATCTGTTTTAACATCTTGAATCTATTTTAAAAATTGTACAAGATGAGGGAAATCAAAGTTCATAGTGATTTATGTAAAAACAAACTGGGATGTTAGAATTACTTGACTCACCAGCCATATCAGCAGACCTGCCCAAGGGGCGGATGCCACAAATACATCGCTCTAAAATCTTTTATGGAAAGTCCAACAGATTTAACTGACCTCCAGCTCAGTGTGAGCCAACAATGGGAAGTGGCTAATTTTAAAACGCTGATAAAATCTTAGGCTGCAGTTCTTAGGAATTAGAGCATCCAGAATCACGGGAGACTCCATTGTATCCCAGTTATTTAAGGAGCATACAAAGACTCTACTTTTCTTGCAAAATGACCTTGAGAAATGATGGAGAAGGCCCATTTGGCAGGCAACACTTCCTACTGCTAGGATCCACAATGTTCCAAGGACCCTCAGAGTTCACCCCTGGGAACAGGGCAGCTACTTTCCCTGACTCACTGGGTTCCCGTGACATTTTATCCTATCTCTTTCTCTAGGTACTTTAGAAATTCAAAGTAGAATAGATAAGACCATCTACTCATGTATGCCAGGATCTATTTCCCTGGTCTAGTTCAAGGATGAATGCTTTCAAAAGAGCAGATTCTATCACTTTCTTTCAGAAAGCTATCCTAGAATCTACTCATTAAATAGTCAAGAATAGTTTCTTAAGTCAAGCCAGAATCTACCCAACCTGATCCTCTAATAAGCCAAGAAAAAAAGAAATTCTCTTAGCACCTGACTCTGAACAGCTAGAAAATAGTTGAACCATGAAACTCAAAGAATTTCAGTTCTAACTTAAAAACAGCATCACCTGAAATCTCAATATATTTGTCAAGCTTGCCTTACTTTTTTAAAATGTGGAAGAGAATATACCAACTAACGCCCAGTCCTGAGGGAGGAAACGCCTAATAAAACTCGTTACAAGGCATCTTACAAATAAAAATCCCACATATATTTCACAAAATAAAATACCAAAGAAGGGCTTGAAAGCTGGAAAAGTTACATCCCTCATCACTAGAGATGCTCTAGATAGAGGCTTGAGCACTGGTTCCTTAGAATTCTGGGTGTTGCTCAGTGCGCCGGAGCTACCAGTGAGGCTGGAGGGCTGTCACGAGGATCCTGGACTCCTTCCAGCTTAAACTAGGGCTGCTTCACATTACTGTGCTTTATATACTTGGTTTTCACCTGAGACTTCATTCCTCCAAGTGCTTGTCTATAGATTCACACCACATTCAAAATAACATCAGTGTAGTGAAAACTCTGACTGAAGTACATCAATGGTCATTTTGCACAGAGTCCTCGGTCTTATTAATTTCATTTTCTTTACCTTAGATCCTGGGGCTCCAGGCTGACCTGGTGAGCCATCGCTTCCCATCAAACCCTACATTTTAAGTGGGAATTGCAAGAGTAATTTAGAGAAGAATATTAAAAAGCAGTCAATCAATTTTCAAGTTATACAGTCCCATAATAATTAATCCACTAACATGTAATGCAATATATGGGAAACTTCCCTTCACACAACCAAATAAAGGAGAATAAAGAATCACGTTATGCAAGATAACATGAAGGCCAGCAAAGCCCTTACAACTGGTTGCTTAAATCACCTACCAATAGCAAAAATTACCGGAAAGCTAGTAAAAAAGAACTGTAAAGAAAAGTTTATTTTCCAACACTCTGACTTTCTTCCTTTTCTCATGATGACCAACATTGAAATTTCTTCCTAGATATTATTTTGGTCAATTTTACTTACATTTTTTATTTTCTTGAATAATGTTTTTAAAGTGTTAAAATTTAATACATTCTCTGAATATAATAATCTGTAAGTTACAAATGGCTATATTTTTACTAATCATATGATTCAAAATAAAACACTGAATAACTACTCTAGCAACAAGGAACTAATTTAATTTAGATTCAATTTATATACTATTATATATATTAAAAACACTTGCTTTCTCTTTATCATAGCAAAAGAAATGTGATAAGCAATAATATTCAGTTAGCATTATCAGAAAACGCAATCTCAATATAGTCACACTGAAAATACCATATCATCACTACTATGCTTTGCTATCAATTTAGGCTGTTATCACAACTATAAAATGTAAAATATACTACTCATAGCACAGTGTTTCAAATATTAGAAATATTGAATATACTTATTTTTGAAGTTCAATGAAGTTCTATTTAATACTTTCATTTTCTGGAAGCTAACTTAAATACTAGTATATAATTAAGTTTAATTTTTCAATGAAAAAATAATTTTGTCATGATGATGGAGGTAGAGGAAGAATATTCCATTCAAATCTTTCACCAAAATTTTATCAAATCTTTTCACAAGGTAAATACCTGCTTTTTAAACTTAAATAATTAAATGAAAAGTCAGAAACTATCAGATGTTTTTTACTCAAAATAAAAGCTGTTACAGGCAATTTGATTCATAGGTTAAAATCCACATCACTTTTAGTAATAACTTTCAGAAATTTTTTATGGAGTCTTATATACCATAAGATTTTCATAACTTTTAGTATCAAACTCATATGTCCCTTTACTCCCAAAACTTCCAAAATTATTTTCTCACTAATTTAGGATCTTCCTATACAACCTGTTCTGAATGTATTCTTCCTTATTTGTATACATTTGTAAATTATCTAAAAAATAAAAAAGAACATTTATTTTTAGACCTTTTCATGGTGCTCAGTTTTTTTGTTTTTGTTTTTTTAAATAAAGAGCTGAAGTATTTGTTTTCTGGTTTAGCTACAGTAAGAGTTCTTGATCTTTTCTTAGATAGCCAAGTTTTTGAGCAGCTGAAGAAATCTATTCTCCTCTATAAAAATGGACAAAATCTTTTTCATACAAATGGATGGCAGTTGTGGAGCCTATGTGTCTCGTTGCTGAACACCTGCATTGTGTGAGGTTCAGAATGAGAACTCTGGGTACATCGCAACACTATTTCACAGCCCAAAGAATGACACTAACGTACAGGTATTCCCGGAGCTCCTTTCTTCCCTAGTGGTCCTGGAGGCCCAGTGTCTCCCTAAAAATCAAATACAGATAAAGTTTAAAATTGCAAACAATCAATTCATCATTAGGAATTTCCTAGCAAAGCATTCTGGAGAAGGAAATGGAAACCTACTCCAGTATTCTTGCCTGGAAAATTCCATGGACAAAGGAGCATGACAGGCTATATAGTCCGTGGTGTCGCAGACTGGGACATGACTGAGCATATCACAGCATTTAGATTTCAGCTTTGGGGATTGAGTGTTGACCTTATGCTCCAAGAATTTCTCTGAATCAAGAACAAAAGCTCTCATCATCTTTGAGGGAGTGCTGGTCTTATGAGAAGTAGGGGAAGTCTTCAAAGATCCTTTAATAAAACATACTCTCTATTACAACCATAATTATGAAGATTTGGAACTCTGCAGAAACCTCATTAGAGATAGAGATGCAGGAAACAAGAGGGCTGGGGGTGTTGAGGGTACATGCTCAGGTTTCAGGAAACAACACTGAGCGGCTGAACACCTACAAAGGCTTAAGACTCTCAAAGGCGGCTGAAGTGGTACACAGGCCTGCCAGCAGGGGGCAGCTAGGCTGACAGGATGCCTGCCTGCTAGGATGAAGCAATGAGCTCAGAATCAACGATCAAGACAAGGGAAGCAGAAAACCACAAGACTGAGAATCAAGAGCAGTAACAATGAACTGCAGGTGTTAGAATGGCTAGAAACTGAATTCGGAACTATTATCTGAAATCTTTGCAAATGAAAGAACAGAATCATCAAAGACTATTAAGACTGAAAACAGAACAAGAGGCTATGAAGAATAAAAAAATGCTATTAGCACAGAGAACTATATTCAATATTTCCATGGTGGCTCAGCTGGTAAAGAATCTGCCTGCAATGTGGGAGACCTGGGTTTGATCTCTGGGTTGGGAAGATCCCCTGGAGAAGGGAAAGGCTACCCACTCCAGTGTTCTGGCCTGGAGATTTCCATGGACTGTATCGTCCATGGGGTTGCAAAGAGTTGGACACAACTGAGCAACTTTCATGTCACATAAGGAAAAAGAATCCAAAAACTCATTCAGTTTTATATATATATATGTGTGTGTGTGTGTGTGTGTGTGTGTATGTGTGTGTATGTGTATATATGTATGTATATGTATATAAAAATAAAACTGAATGACCTTGCTGTATACTTGAAACTAACACAACACTGTAAATCAGCTGTACTTCAAGGAAAAAGAGTAAAAAGATACCATTAAAGTTTGAAATTCTAGAAATGAAAATTATGATTGCTTATATTTTTGTATCAACTGATGCTTTTAACAGCAGGTTAGACACAGTAAAGGAAGAATAAATAGAAAATAAACATAACCAAAAAATTAACCAGAATTTAAGGATCAAGGATATGAAAGTAAGCAATTTATAAATGGAGAGGACAAAATTAGAAGGAATGAGATATGTCTAACTAGATTTTCTAGAAAGAGCAGAAAGTGGAGAATGAAGAGAAGTAACATGGACATTAACAGCCCACGTTGCTCAGAGTTAACAGAAATACCTACACAGAGCCAGAAAGGAAACTGAATTCCCACCAAGATGAATACAGATAAATCCATACCGAGACACACTGTGCTGAGCTTTAAGAACACAAAACACAAATAAAATACCTTAAAGAATGCCAAAAGAAGGGACAGATCACTTGCAAAAGAATGGTGATTGGAACAAGAGCAGATTTTTCATAGTTAACCATGGAAGCTGGGAAATGATAGTAGAAAAACGTCAATGTATCAAGAGGAAATAATCATCAACCTCGAATTGTATACCCTACAAAAATCCTTTGTCAAACACAAAAGAGTAAAATAAAGATATTAGTAATTAAATAAAAACTGAACATTTACAATCAAGACATCTGTACTAAAGGAATTTCTAAAGATATAGTTCAGGAAATAGAAAGCTTACCCTGAAAGGGTGGTCTAAAAGAACAAGATAGAAAGTAACCAAGTAAAATAGAAAGTGTGTGCGTAAATTCAAATTTATACTACCTGTATAAAACAACAAAAATTGTAAGGTCAAAATAATAGCTTCCAAAATTAAATCATATTTGAACCATTAACTACGGCCATAAATGCGACAAAATATATTCCATGTGAAGAGACATCACCATTTTGCCCTTTTCATAAACAGATCCCAGGCCCAAATCTTTCAGCTTTCAGTCATACTTACTTTTTGTCCCATTAATCCTTGGTTTCCAGGAAATCCTGGGATTCCCTGAAAAGAAATAAAGTAGATTTTTAATTTAAAAAATTTAGACAGTATAATTAAAGAAGAATGGGCCAAAATGGGAGTTTTAACTTGCAAATGATGCCAATCATCAAGCATAGCTCTGGACAGCATGAAACTGCCATTTATAGGAATTAAATTTTGGAAAAGAAAAAATTTATGGGATTTAATATTATATGAACATGTACTGATATTTACAGCTTTAAATATAGACTTAAGAAAAGAAACTATGAGGATATTAACCTTGGCCTTCTTTCAGAGCAACGTAAGTGATAAAATAAGGATATTTCACTTGACCACTTTCTTACTTTACTTATAGTGATGAACGCAAAAAGACTGTCAAATCATAGGAGTTCAAATGCAACAAAACAGGTCCAAAGGCCTCACAGTTTCTCAACCATAACTAAAACTAATGAAACTAAAGACTTCCCTTCAAACTGAGCCTTGAAACACCCAGGAACTTAACTCCTTATGTAAGATACAGTTCTCTTTCTCCTGATGACTTCCTTGCCAAGACAA
The DNA here is from genome assembly GCF_029378745.1 of Bos indicus. Classification (NCBI taxonomy): domain Eukaryota; kingdom Metazoa; phylum Chordata; class Mammalia; order Artiodactyla; family Bovidae; genus Bos; species Bos indicus. The sequence continues at coordinate 5,750,756 of NC_091782.1, read as the reverse complement.
TTGTGGAGCATATGCAGAGCAGTTTGTGGAGAGACACAAAGAGATAAGGAAAGAAAATTCATTTACCTGGTTCAACCCAAATGTACAAGTTCTCTAGCAAGATTCAGAGAAAATTAATGCTAATTGTCTAACTTTAAGAATAACGCCAGCACATTTATTGACAGGAAAGTAGTTCCATTGACATTCAAAGCATTTACCAAAATGATCGTTTATCACACATATTTATTGAACAGTGATAGTATCGATCAAAATTTATTTCTTCCTAGCCCCTTTCCATTTTCCTAGCTCCTTTCTTGATGACACTTCAATTGAACAAATGACTATCATTTGTTTTGATGTAAATGTATTGACTCTGGCCAAAAAAGGAATTTGGAAGATAGGGAAATTGAGCACCATCAGTATTTCTCTGAAAGCCCTCTGCATCCTCAAGGCTTTCAAAGAACAGCAGTGGTCCTCCATAAATCAGGGCAATGAAATCAAGTATTTTCTTCTGCAGGGAGAGTCTGCCATTGTTTTGATGTCACACCTTAACTATTAACACTTGTCCGTGTGGTAGCCACAATTATGGTGCAAGATACAGCACACAGTTCTAGTTTTAAAACCCAAACTTAAATTCCATAAAGTGGAATTCAGTTTGATCCTATTTGGCTCAATTCAATTCACCCTTTGCAGATAACAAAAGTTGTATGAGAGCGATGACCATCAACTAGGGGCTCACACACTAGTTGAAAACACAAGTCTTTATAAACATACTAACTAGAGAATAAATAAAACAACATAAAAATTTAAAGTAACATTATAATACATGAGCACAGTATGTCCATTAGCACTTTAAAGAGAAATCAAAAGTAAATAATTGAGTGATGAGTATAAAGAAAACAGAGTGATGTGAACTGTGTGCTTGTAAGGCAGAAAATGCCTACTCTCAAAGCAGTCAGTTAAAGTCCACTTCAACAGACCACGTTTCAGCATGAAACCATCCAGAACCATATCCTATTCAAATACACACTCACACAAATTCAGTAAAATGATGAAGGTCTGAATGTAAACAAAATTTAAGTAAAATCTGCCTGTAAACTCTTACCAGATGCAAGGTGGATACAGAGTTCTGCAGCTGCGTCAGTGCTGTGTTGCTTGGCCCCAAGAATTCCTAAAGAGATCCTGCAACTGCCCTGATACCGTCAGACTTGAGAAGCTGACTTTTGTGCCGCATAGAAACTTTTGTTACTTAAGGTTTCATCCCTGTTCAAATCTCTATGCTCTTACACAATCTGTATTAGTAGTTATTAGTTACTCCTGTCTCTGCAGCCAACCCCACTGTCAGCAAGCCTACATTTTCACTCTGAAGGAAAAACAAAACTATGCCCAAACATCCCTGAGCAGCACCCAGGCCTCACCTCCTAGAAGGTCTTAAGAGCCCCCATTCTACCCAGATCAGTCCCTGGATTTGATTCAATACCTTTGATTTGAATAATTCTAATACTAAGCATGGTCTACATTAGGACACACCCAAAAATCTTACATTATTTCAACATATCCAATATCTAATATTGAGAGTATTTGGGAGGATTTCAGATTAAGAAAAATAGATTCCTTTGCCTATTTCCTGTCTTCATAAATTAGTCAAACATGAATACATTCGGTCAAAGATATGAAAAGAAGTCATAATATCTTCTAGTTCAACTGTATCGAGAATTATTACTTACTTCATAAATACCAAGCAAAACACATAATACTATATAATATTCAAAATAAAATGTAAAACAATTTATAAAAGCAATTCTTGGCAAAACTAATATAATACCACAAGCATGCATAGAATAAAAAACTGTTGAGAGAGAGGTTCACGAGAAGAACTGAAATCACTCAGAGCTATATTAGTTAATAAAATTCTCCTAGACAATATTTTCCTGGGTCTCCCAATACGTTCACTGAAATTGACTAAACTTTGCCAATTTTACACTAGTAGAAATATTATTCAAAACCATTTGAGTGTTACCAGTTTGTTGATTCAAAAGTATTTAGTAACAATTACTTCATAGGGTAAATGTTTTTCCAAGCAAACTACTTTATATTTCGTATTCAGCCTGTGTGGTTTTGGGTTCAGGCTACTGTGAACATGTATAAGTAAAGACAGAAGCAAGAATTTTATTTGGTGAGAATAAAGGAACATGTTCCCTCCAGTTCTATGATTTCAGTTTGGGCTTGAAGAAGAGCAGAAAATCAAATGGAAAATCCTGTGTAATGCTGTGGTGAAAGAATGCTGACATGAAAAAATGTTCTAGAAGCTTCTCTGTAACCATTAAACCATTACTGTATAACAAAAAAGTCATTAAAAATAGAAATGCATGATTTAGAATAAAGGGTTTGGCACCTATTTCCTAGAGACCACTTCATAATGAAGGAAATATGTCCATGATGCATTACTTAGAAAAGACAAGATATCACTTTATACTTTTCCACATGCAATGGAATATTTAACTCCTGAAGTTAGAGCATCTTGGGTCAACTCTGACTAGATTGGGTGCATTCCAGATGGTATGGCTGTTGACTCTTGGATCAAATCTGCTGTTAAGTAATGCAATAATTTCAATGTACAAAAACAAATCTAATCAACTAGTGGAATTTTTAAATAAAAAATTTCAACCTTTCTACGAGTTTTACAGATATTTATTATCATACAATTATCAAAATATTAGAAGTATATAAAGTTTTCTTCTATTATATCAAGAAGTGATTTGCTCATTCCTAAAGATGCGATTCACGGGGTCACAAAGAGTCAGACAGGACTGAGCAACTGATCTGATCTGATCTGAAAGATGCAATGAATACAAAACACATATATTGACAGTATCATTCTTATTAGCTACAGACATTATAAATGATTATTAATAAAGGCCAGAATAGAAGCAGTTGAAAGTCTGGATTCTGGAGCCAGTCAGACCTTCATCTCGTACTGATTGACTCCAGGCCAGATATTTAAATTAGACTCTCAGTGTCCCCATCTTATACATGATGAAAAATAACAGAACTTAGCTCTATGGTTGGTATATTATGTCAGTGAGTTCTCACCAGCACTTAGCTCAAGCTTCCTAGGTGGCTCAGATGGTAAAGAATCTGCATGCAATGTGGGAGACCTGGGTTTGATCCCTGAGTCAGGAAGATCCCTTGGAGGAGGAAATGGCAACCCACTCCAGTATTCTTGCCTGGAGAATCCCCATGAACAGAGGAGCCTGGCGGGCTACAGTCCATGGGGTCACCAAGGGTCAGACTTGACTGATCAAATAAGCACACAGCACACAGCTCAGAGCTGGGACAAAAATAAACAAATTTGCATCACTTTTCAGAGCTCATTCCTGAAAGTCGCAAAATAAATGAAGTCAATTCTTTTCCAAGACTCAGTTTTTGTTTTCCTTCATTTTGAGGACTTTTTTTTTTTTCTCGTTCGTTCTTCTTTTTAACATCTTCCCACCTTGCCTTCCTCTGCCTCATTCCCGAAAGATCACACTGTTCGAGATGACTCTGGCGATCTAAGGCTTACCACTAGGGGGCACCAACAGGTTAGCATTGCCGCTCATTCACTAACCTTGCCTTTTCATGTTTGGCTGATTCTGACTGCAGAAAAATACTATAATGAGGTTCCAGATTAAGATGGAAGATTAGAACGATCCTGAGCTCATCCCCTCTCATGGACACACCAAATCACAACTGCATAGGGAACAACCATCTCTGAGAACAACCTGAAGACTAGCAAGATGGATTTTCTAAAATTCAGGACAAAAGGAAAAGGCTACACAGGGGCAGAGAAGCAATCTGGTTATAATTCTCGTCCCCAGTGTGAAGACCCACCAGTGGGAGGGATATCACAGCTGGAGAGGTGCCCCCTGAGGAGTGAGGGGTGTGAGCTCCATGTCAAGATTCCCAGCCTGAGACCCTACATTGGGAAGATGAGCTCCATAACATTTGGCTTTGAAAACCAGTGGGGTTACACTCGCTCCAAGTCCCAGGACAGATACAGCAGCTTGAAAAGCTCCTGGGTCATATAAGAAGGAGATCCTTTGAATAATTTATGGCAGGTGCTGGGGGACAGGGATCTGGTGGAGCTTCTCTGGGATCAGAAGTGCTGGCAGGCATCATTCTTTTTCACTCTCCACCTAGCTGGCCTGGTACTTCTGTCATTTTCTATCAACCTAGCGAATACCATGCATCCCTTTCCCCAGCATTCCCCAGAGGACCTGCCCTCGCTGCCTACTGTAAAGCACCTCCCTCCCCATCCTACACAGCAGGCTGCCCCAGCACCCCTCCAGAGCAGCTCCTGATCCAGGGAGTCAACCCACACATCAGGGAGCCATCACAGCCCAATCACAAGAGGAGGACACATGTGACCCACACAGGAGATACCCCAGGAGCACTTGACTCTGGTGACCAGAGGGGACTGTACCACTCAGCTCCACAGGACATCTTGTATATAAGACTGTCCTTTCAAATCTGGGACATGTAGGTATTATACCTAATACATAGAAAGAGACATACAGATTTAGGCAAAGTGAAGAGATGAAAGAATACCTTCTGCTCTTCTGCATGAAAGAAAAAGACAAAACCTCAGAGAGAGAACTAAATGAAATGGAGATAAGACATTTTCCAGATAAAGAGTTCAAAGTAATAGTCTCAGAGATGCTCACTGAACTCTGGAGACAAATGGCCTAACTCAGTGAGAACATCCATAAAGAGATAGAAATTTTTTTTTTTTTAAAGCAACAGGAACTTAAGAATACTGAATATGAAATGAAACACAGACTGGAAGGAATCAACAACAGATTAGAGAATGCAGAAAAATGGATCAGTGATCTGGAGGACACAGTAGTGAAAATCACCCAACAGGAGTAGAAAAAAGGAAAAAGAAACCAAAAAAAAAAGAAAAAAATTAGGATAATTTAAGGGATGTCTGGGACAACCCCAAGCACACCACCATTTACATTATAGGGGTTCTAGAAGGAGAAGCAGAGAAGGCACTGGCACCCCACTCCAGTACTCTTGCCTGGAAAATCCCATGGACAGAGGAGCCTGGTAGGCTGCAGTCCATGGGGTAGCTAAGAGTCAGACACGACTGAGCGACTTCACTTTCACTTTTCACTTTGATGCATTGGAGAAGGAAATGGCAACCCACTCCAGTGTTCTTGCCTGGAGAATCCCAGGGACAGGGGAGCCTGGTGGGCTGCTGTCTATGGGGTTGTACAGAGTCAGACACGACTGAAGGGATGACAGAGGATGAGATGGCTGGATGGCATCACTGACTCAATGGACATGAGTCTCCGTGAACTCCGGGAGTTGGTGATGGATTCATGGGGTCACAAAGAGTCGGGCACGGCTGAGCGACTGATCAGTTCAGTTACTCATTCGTGTCCGAATATTTGCAACACCATGGACTGCAGCACGCCAGGCTTCCCTGTCCATCACCAGCTCCTGGAGCTTGCTCAAACTCATGTCCATCAAGTTAGTGATGCCATCCAAGCATCTCATCCTCTGTCATCCCATTCTCCTCCTGCCTTCAACCTCTCCCAGCATCAGGGTCTTTTCCAATGAGTCAGTTCTTTACATCAGGTGGCCAAAATATTGGAGTTTCAGCTTCAGCATCAGTCCTTCCAATGAACAGTCAGGGCTGATTTCCTTTAGGATTGACTGGTTTGGTATTGGCACAAAAATAGACCCACAGATCAATGGAACAGAATAGATAGCCTGGAAATAAACCCACACTTAATTTACAAATAAAAAGCCAAGAATATAGTCGGGGGGAAGTCTCTTCAGTAACTGAGATGGGAAAACTGGAGTTACATGCAAAATAATCAAACTGGAGCACTGTCTTACACCATAACTCAAAATGGATTAAAGACTTAAAAGTAAGACCTGAAACCATAAAACTCCAGGAGAAATTTTTTGGATCCATCTCCTCAAGCAAGAGCAACAAAACTACAAATAAACAAATGTGACTATATCAAACTAAAAAACTTTCATACTGAAGGAAACCATAAACAAAATGAAAAGGTAACCTACTGGATGGGAGAAGATATTTGCAAATTATGTATCTGATCAGATCAGTCACTCAGTTGTGTCAGACTCTTTGCAAGCCCATGAATCGCAGCACGCCAGGCCTCCCTGTCCATCACCAACTCCTGGAGTTCACTCAGACTCACGTCCATCGAGTCAGTGATGCCATCCAGCCATCTCATCCTCTGTCGTCCCCTTCTCCTCCTGCCCTCAATCCCTCCCAGCATCAGAGTCTTTTCCAATGGGTCAACTCTTCACATGAGGTGGCCAAAGTACTGGAGTTTCAGTTTCAGCATCATTCCTTCCAAAGAAATCCCAGGGCTGATCTTCAGAATGGACTGCTTGGATCTCCTTGCAGTCCAAGGGACTCTCAAGAGTCTTCTCCAACACCACAGTTCAAAAGCATCAATTCTTCGGCGCTCAGCCTTCTTCACAGTCCAACTCTCACATCCATACATGACCACAGGAAAAACCATAGCCTTGACTAGATGAACCTTTGTTGGCAAAGTAATGTCTCTGCTTTTCAATATGCTATCTAGGTTGGTCATAACTTTCCTTCTAAGGAGTAAGTGTCTTTTAATTTCATGACTGCAGTCACCATCTGCAGTGATTTTGGAGCCCAGAAAAATAGTCTGACACTGTTTCTACTGTTTCCCCATCTATTTCCCATGAAGTGATGGGACCAGATGCCATGATCTTTGTTTTCTGAATGTTGAGCTTTAAGCCAACTTTTTCACTCTCCACTTTCACTTTCCTCAAGAGGCTTTTTAGTTCCTCTTCACTTTCTGCCATTAGGGTGGTGTCATCTGCATACCTGAGGTTATTGATATTTCTCCCGGCAATCTTGATTCCAGCTTGTGTTTCTTCCAGTCCAGCATTTCTCATGATGTACTCTGCATAGAAGTTAAATAAACAGGGTGACAATATACAGCCTTGACATACTCCTTTACCTATTTGGAACCAGTCTGTTGTTCCATGTCCAGTTCTAACTGTTGCTTCTTGATCTGCATACAAATTTCTCAAGAGGCAGATCAGGTCGTCTAGTATTCCCATCTCTTTCAGAATTTTCCACAGATAGAGGGTTAAAATTCAAAATATACAAAGAATTCATATGTCAACATCAAAAAATAATTAATCCAATTAAAAAATGGGAAGTGGACCTGAATAGGAATTTCTCCAAGAAAAGCATACAGATGGCCAAATACACATGAAAAGATGCTCAGCATTGCTAATCATCAGGGAAATGCAAATTAAAATCACAATGAGATATCACTTCACACCTGTAAGTATGGCTATTAACAAATAGACAAAAAATAGCAAGTATTGGTAAGGACGTAGAGAAAAGAGAATCCTTGTGCACTGCTGGTGGGAGTGTAAATTGCTACAGCCACTGTGGAAAATAGTAGGGAGGTCCATCAAAAAACTAAGAATAGAATTACCATATGGCCCAACAATCCCTCAAAGTGGTAGTCACCAGAGGGGATGGGTGGGGTGCTGGGCAAAACAGATGAAGGAATTAACAGGCACAAATTTTCAGTTATAAGACAAACAAGCCTCAGGGATGTGCAGATGTGCTGTACAGCACAGGGAATAGAGTACATAATATTGTAATAATTTGGCATGGTGACATGGTTACTAGACTTACTGAGGCTATCAATTCATAAAGAACAGAAATGTCTCATTATAATGTAGTATGGTGATATTGTAACCTGAAAATACTGTAATATTCTATGCAAACTATATTTCATTTTTTAAAAAGGGAAAATGCTATAATGACATTGACTTTTCAGTCTTTTGGACTCTATGGGAGAGGGAGAGGGTGGGATGATTTGGGAGAATGGCATTGAAATACATATAATATCATATATGAAACGAGTCGCCAGTCCAGGTTCAATGCATGATAGTGGATGCTTGGGGCTGGTGCACTGGGATGACCCAGAGGGACGGTACAGGGAGGGAGGAGGGAGGAAGGTTCAGGATGGGGAACACATGTATACCTGTGGCAGATTCATTTCGATATTTGGCAAAACCAATACAATATTGTAAAGTTTAAAAATAAAATTAAAAAAAAATATATATATATTTTAAGTATGTTTCATTACTATTTTTGAGAAAGAAATATGTTTGCAGTGGAACTCTGCAATGTTTTCAATTTTTTATTAATTCCACACTAACTGACAGATCATTACAAATGATGTACAAAAGGTTATTTTGCAGTGAAATAATTCTGAAGAGAAGTAACATAATCATAGCTGCCAGACCAAAAAGCAACCATTATACAAGTACTTGCAATAAATCCTTATAAGGAAATTATCAGTTTTATGACACCCTTTAAAACAGTTTTACTACTCCCTTTCATCTTTAAGGGGACGGAAAGGAATCTAAGAAACAAAGGTTGAAGTTATTCTCCCTAGTCTACAGACTAGGACTCACTTGGAGATGGACTCAAAATAGCCAAAGATCATTTCAACAGAAAATGCCTTGTAAATAATTTTGATCTACTTGTGTTTATATATAACAGAAAATACCACCAGTTTGACATAATAAGCTACAGAATGAGACCAGGGCTATCATAGGAAGACACTCTGGGAGAGCCCATGCAAAGTTGATTCATTTTACCGGCATTTTTCTTTTGCACCTAAAGTCACCTCTTCATTTTCTCTTTTTCTTTAAAAATTTGTATTGACATATAGTTGATTTACAATGCTGCATTCGTTTCAAGCGTACAGCTAGTGATTCAGTTATTTGGTGGTGGTGTTCAGTCGCTCAGTCGTGTCTGACTCTGATCCCATGAATTGCAGCACGCCAGGCATCTCTGTCCTTCAGCATCTCTCGGAGATTCCTCAAACTCACGTCCATTGAGTCCGTGATGCCATCCAACCATCTCATCCTCTGTCGTCTCCTTCTCCTCTTGCCTTCAATCTTTCCCATATCAGGGTCTTTTCTAATGAGTAAGCTCTTTGCATCATGTGGCCAAAGTATTGGAGTTTCAGCTTCAAAACCAGTCCTTCCAATTAATATTCAGAGTTGATTTCTTTTAGAATGGACTGATTTGATTTCCTTGCAGGCCAAGGCACTCTCAAGAGTCATCTCCAACACCAAAGTTCAAAAGTATCAATTCTTTGGCATTCGGCTTTCTTTATGGTCCAACTATCACATCCATATGACTACTGGAAAAATCATAGCTTTGACTAGATGTACCTTTGTTGGCAAAGTAATGTCTCTGCTTTTTAATATGCTGTCTAGGGTGATCATTTCTTTTCTTCCAAGGAACAAGCGTATTTTAATTTCATGGCTGCAGTCACCATCTGCAGTGATTTTAAAGCCCCCAAAAATAAAGTCTCTGTTTCCATTGTTTACCCTTCTATTTGCCATAAGTGATGGGACCAGATGCCATGATCTTAGTTTTCTGAATGTTCAGTTGTAAGTCAGCTTTTTCACTCTCCTCTTTCACTTTCATCAAGAGGCTCTTTAGTTCCTCTTCATTTTCTGCCATAGGGTGGTGTCATCTGCATATCTGAGGTTATTGATTTTTCTCCCAGCAATCTTGATTCTGGTTTGTGATTCATCCAGCCCAGAATTTCACATGATGTACTTTGCATATAAGTTAAATAAGCAGGGTGACAATATAGAGCCTTGATGTACTCCTTTCCCAATTTGGAATCAGTCTGCTGTTCCATATCTGGTTCAAGCTGTTGCTTCTTGACCTGCATACAGATTTCTCAAGAGGCAGGTCAGGTGGTCTGGTATTCCCATCTCTTTCAGAATTTTCCACAGTTTGTTGTGATCCACACAGTCAGTGGCTCTAGTGTCAATGAATCAGAAGTAGATTTTATCTGGAATTCTCTTGCTTTTTCAATGATCCAACAGATGTTGGCAATTTTGTCTCTGGTTCCTCTGTTTTTTCTAAATCCAGCTTGAACATCTAGAAGTTCTCAGTTCTTGTACCGTTGAAGCCTGGCTTGGAGAATTTTGAGCATTCTTTTTTTTTTTTTTAATTTTATTTAATTTTTAAACTTTACGTAATTGTATTAGTTTTGCCAAATATCAAAATGAATCCATCACAGGTATACATGTGTTCCCCATCCTGAACCCTCCTCCCTCCTCCCTCCCCATACCATCCCTCTGGGTCGTCCCAGTGCACTAGCTCCAAGCATCCAGTATCGTGTATTGAACCTGGACTGGCGACTCGTTTCTTACATGATATTTTACATGTTTCAATGCCATTCTCCCAAATCTTCCCACCCTCTCCCTCTCCCACAGAGTCCATAAGACTGTTCCATACATCAGTGTCTCTTTTGCTGTCTCGTACACAGGGTTATTGTTATCATCTTTCTAAATTCCATATATATGTGTTAGTATACTGTATTGGTGTTTTTCCTTCTGGCTTACTTCACTCTGTATAATAGGCTCCAGTTTCATCCACCTCATTAGAACTGATTCAAATGAATTCTTTTTAATGGCTGAGTAATACTCCATTGTATATATGTACCACAGCTTTCTTATCCATTCATCTGCTGATGGACATCTAGGTTGCTTCCATGTCCTGGCTATTATAAACAGTGCTGCAATGAACATTGGGGTGCATGTGTCTCTTTCCCTTCTGGTTTCCTCAGTGTGTATGCCCAGCAGTGGGATTGCTGGATCATAAGGCAGTTCTATTTCCAGTTTTTTAAGGAATCTCCACACTGTTCTCCATAGTGGCTGTACTAGTTTGTATTCCCACCAACAGTGTAAGAGAGTTCCCTTTTCTCCACACCCTCTCCAACATTTTTTATTTGTAGACTTTTGGATCGCAGCCATTCTGACTGGTGTGAAATAGCATTCTTTGCTAGAATGTGAGATGAGTGCAATTGTGTGACAGTTTGAACATTCTTTGGCATTGCCTTTCTTTGGGATTGGAATGAAAACTCACCTTTTCCAGTCCTGTGGCCACTGCTGGGTTTTCCAAATTTGCTGGCATATTGAGTGCAGTACTTTCACAGCATCATCTTTTAGGATTTGAAATAGCTCAGCTGGAATTCCATCACCTCCACTAGTTTTGTTTGTAACCCACTTGACTTCACATTCAAGGATATCTGGCTGTAGGTGAGTGATCACGCCATTGTGGTTATCTGCGTCATTAAGATCTTTTCTGTATAGTTTTTCTATGTATTCCTGCTACCTCTTCTTATTATCTTTTGCTTCTGATAGGTCCATACTGTTTCTGTCCTTTATTATAAGTGCCCATCTTTGCATGAATATCTGTGATTTTTTGGAAGAGATCTCCAGTCTTTCCCATTCTATTGTTTTCCTCCATTTCTTTGTACTGATCACTTAGGAAGTCTTTCTTATCTCTCCCTGCTTTCTTTGGAACTCTGCATTCTAAGGGTATATCTTTCCTTTTCTCTTTTGCCTTTCACTTCTCTTCTTTCCTCAGCTATTTGTAAGTTATACATGTAACATCCATTCTGTTTCAGATTCTTGAGTTATACATATACATATATCCATTCTGTTTCAGATTATTTTCCCGTATAGGTTATTAGAGTATTGAGAACAGTTCTCTGTGTTATACAGCAGGTCCTTGTTAGTTAGCTATGTTTTATATAGAAGTACTCTTGCCTGGAAAATCCCAGGGACAGAGGAGCCTGGTAGGCTGCAGTCCATGGGGTCGCGAAGAGTCGGACATGACTGAGTGACTTCACTTTCACTTTTCACTTTCATTCACTGGAGAAGGAAATGGCAACCCACTCCAGTGTTCTTGCCTGGAGAATCCCAGGGACAGTGGAGCCTGGTGGGCTGCCATCTATGGGGTCACACAGAGTCAGACACAACTGAAGTGACTTAGCAGCAGCAGCAGCAGTATATATGTTAATCCTAATATTCTATTTTTTTAATCCAAGAAGATATTCTAATGAATTTTGCTGTTGTTAAAGTATTGTTTTTCATGACAAGAAAAATCTTATCAAATTGAAATAATACACCCGATAACCCAGAGGATGCAAGGAAGAGGACTGAGAGATCCAGGGGCAGAAACTACTGCCATATCACAGGAAAGTCATGTAGCTTTCCTGAACCCCCAAATCTGGGAAAGTAACCTATCTGTCGACATAAGTGAGTCAAAAGTGATCATGCCTGTGATGTACAGTACCTAGTAAAAGGATAGATGTCTGTAGATGTAAGTAAAACTAAAAACAATTCCACTTGAAAGATAAAGTTCCTAAATCATACCAGAGTTGTTCTAAAGTGAGCTCTGACCCTCTGAAAACCTATAAAGTGCGGGCTACACTTTTGGTTCCATGGAACTCAAATTGTGGCAAATTTCTCATTAAGGAGAAAATAGGAAATGAATTTTTCCAAGACCTTTTTAGCTGACTCAGTGGCTAAGTAAAAATTGTACATCTTTTTTTTTTTTTTCCAGAAAAATCTGAAAATTGTATTTCTTTTTCTTTTTTTGCAATTTCACATATGCTGGAAGTCATCAAACAAAAAAATATTTTAAAACAGCAAATCAAGGTGAAGCTAGTTTGATGAACAAAACAGATGAATGTTTAACCTTAGTTAATTTATATGGTTAAAAAAAAAACCACTTATTTGAAAATTGTATTAAATTCGCTATCTTCTATGTATCTTATGGACTTCCCTGGTGGCTCAGATGATAAAGAGTCCACCTGCAATGCAGGAGACTTAGGTTCAACCCTTGGGTTTGGAAGGAAATGGCAACGCATTCCAGTATTCTTGCCTAGAGAATTTCATGGATAGAGGAGCCTGGCGGACTACAGTCCATGGGATCACAGTCAGACATGACTGAGCAACTTTCACTAATGTGTTTTAATTATAATAATATTTTTGAAATGCTGTGTATACTATCACACGTAACCAGTGCATACAATGCATATCTCCATTTTTCCTATTGAAACACAATGAGATGATCGATTAATTAACAGTCACTAATGGAAAAATCATCACACTGGAGTAAAAGCTTCACACATGAATTTGGGTGGGCAGGAAACAAAATATTTAGTCCATAACATGACCCAATAATTTTCCATTGTATGGAAATACTACATTTTGCTTATCATTTCATTAGTTGACAGGCATTTAGGTTGTTCCCACTTTTTGGTTATTTTGAATAACACTACTATGAACACTTGTACACAAGTTTTGTGGGGATGCATGCTTTCAGTATACCCATGTGTCTTGGGTATACACCTAGGCATGGAATTGCTAGCTCATATAATAACTCTATGTTTAACCATTCAAGGAACTGCCAATCTGATTTCTCAATGGCTGTACCATTATATATATATATCAGATCAGATCAGATCAGTCGCTCAGTTGTGTCTGACTCTTTGTGACATATATATATATATATATATATATATAATTTATATATATATTTGTTGCTGTACTAGCAGTATATTAAGACTCTGATTTCTCCAAATCTTCACCAATGCTTATTATTGTCTGTCTTTCTTATTATAACCATCCATCTTATTGGGTGTGAAGTAATATCTCATTGTGGTTTTGATTTTTATTTCCCTAATGACTAATAATATTGACTGTGCTTTCACGTGTTTATTGTCATTTTTCTTTTCTTTTTTTTTTTTAAGTGTTCTCACACATTAATTTTTTTTTCTTGGAGTATAGTTGATCTGGAGTACAGCAAGAAGGTCCAAACAGCCCATCCTAAAGGAAATCAATCCTGAATATTCATTGGAAGGACTGATGCTGAAGCTGAAACTCCAATACTTTGGCCACTGGATGCGAAGAACCTGACTCATTGGAAAAGACCCTGATACTGGGAAAGATTGAGGGCAGGAGGAGAAGGGGACGACAGAGGATGAGATGGTTGGATGGCATCACCAACTCAATGAACATGAGTTTGAGTAAACTCCAGGAGTTGGTGATGGACAGGGAAGCCTGGTTTGCTGTAGTCCATGGGGCCACAAAGAGTCGGACATGACTGAGTGAATTAACTGAACTGAACTGAAAGGAAAAATACACAGAAGAACTGTACAAAAAAGGTCTTATTGACCTGGATAACCACGATAATGTGATACCTCACCTAGAGCCAGACGTCTTCGAGTGTGAGGTCAAGTGGGCCTTAGGAATTCTCACAATCAACAAAGCTAGTGGAGGTGATGGAACTCCAGCTGAGCTATTTCAAATCCTAAAAGATGATGCTTTTATAGTGCTGCACTCAATATGTCAGCAAACATGGAAAATTGAGCAGTGGCCACAGGCCTGGAAAAGGTCAGTTTTCATTTCAATCCCAAAGAAGAACAATGCCAAAGAATGTTCAAACTACCACACAATTGTACTCATTTCACATTAGCAAGATAATGCTCAAAATCCCTCAAGCTAGGCTTCAACAGTACATGAACTGAGAACTTCCAGATGTATAAGCTAAATTTAGTAAAGTCAGGAATCAGAGATCAAATTGCCAACATCCACTGGATCATAGACAAAGCAAGTAAATTCCAGAAAAACATCTGCTTCATTGATTATGTAAAGCCTTTGACTGTATGAAAAATTCTTCAAGAGATGGGAATATCAGACCACCTCGCCTGCCTCCTGAGAAACTTGTATGTCAGTCAAGAAGCAACAGTTAGAACTAGATATGAAACAATGGACTGGTTCCAAATTATATTGTCACTCTGCTTATTTAACTTATGTACAGAGTATATCATGTGAAATGCCAGGCTGAATGAAGCTCAAGCTGGAATCAAGATTGCCAGGAGAAATATCAGTAACGTCAGATATGGAGATGACACCATTCTAATGGCAGAAAGTGAAGAAGAGCTAAAGAGCCTCTTGATGACAGTGAAAGAGGAGAGTGAAAATTTTGTCTTAAAACTGAACATTCAGAAAACTAAGATCATGGCATCTGGTCCCATCACTTCATGGCAAATAGATGGGGAAAAAATGGAAACAGTGACAGATTTCATTTTCTTGGGCCCCAAAATCACCGTGGACACTGACTGCAGCCATGAAATTAAGAAACAACTCTCCTGAAAATTATTTGTGTTGGAGTATTTTTGATTTATGAATTTCTACCAATTGAATTTTCATATGCCTCTCTGATTAAAAACTACTGTAGATCATTCTCTCACCAGTCTTTAACCTTTCATCAAAAAGAAAAAAAAAATCTTCACACTCTCCCTTTCATGATTAACTTCACTTGTCTTTAATGGCTTTCAACAGTCTTTGGCCACCTGATGCGAAGAGCTGACTCATTTGAAAAGACTGTGATGCTGGGAAAGATTGAAGGCAGGAAGAGAAGGGGACAACAGAGGATGAGATGGTTGGATGGCATCACTGACTCGATAGACATGGGTTTGGGTGGAATTTGGGAGTTGGTGATGGACAGGGGGGCCTGGCGTGCTGCAGTTCATGGGGTCCAAAGAGTCTGACATGACTGAGTGACTGAACTGAAGTGAACTGAACAGTCTTAATCCACAGTAGGATTTTGATACACTCTTCTGTACAACATATGTTTCTTGAGTGATTTTGATACACTCTTCTGTACAACATATGTTTCTTGAGTGAATAACTAGAGAATAAATGTTCCAACTAAAACCACTTGGTACAGTGTTGTATTTCCCATGATTGCTCAGCAAATATTTGCACCTAACTACCCATCTTAATAAGAGCTGTCAACAATTCTAAAGCTCTCTGTGTGTGTCACTCAGTCTTGTCGGACTCTTTGCCACCATATGGACTGTAGCCTGCCTGTCTCCTCTGTCAATGGGATTTCTCAGGCAAGAATACTGTATTGGGTTGCCATTTCCTCCTCCAGGGGATCTTCCTGACCCAGGGATCAAATCCACATCTCCTGCGTCTCCTCCATTGGCAGGTGGATTCTTTATCACTGTGCCACCTAGGAAGCCCCTAAAGCTCTCTACTAGTGGTTTTAATCCAGTTTTGATATATATTGTTCAGAAGTTGTTCATATTTCACCTAAATCCATCAATAAAGCATCTTCTTTTTCCATAGACAGCAGAAAGGAAGAATATTGTATCACAACAAAAATTATTCATAGTTCTAAGAACAAATAAATCATTATGCAATTCCTTTACTCTAATTTTAATTTTTACTTTATAAATTACTCTTTGTACTTTATTTTCAAGAAATATTTTTATTTAAAAAGTCTAAGAACTTATGTTATAATTAAATTACTAAAATAAATGCATATTCTGATATCTTGTGTTGATCATTTTCATTTGATTAGATTAATTGTGAACCATTAGAGCAGTACAGGACTTCTGGAATATATTAATAAATACTAGTCTACTCATGATTAATCTTTTGTTAAAACATACCTTTTTTTCTATAACTTCCAAAGTGTGAATCTTTGCCAAAAGCATTTCAAAGCGATAATCTTTTAATGAAGCAAGATCAAAATCACGTAAGAAGCTAATAGTTAACTGATTGCTAATAGTTCTAGGTACTTAGTTTATAAAATCAAGACCTAGAAACATACCTAACTACAACTAAACTACTTCTATTTCAAACAATGGAACACTTTAGTTCAGTATTAAAAGTTACAAAAGTCATTTTATAAACTAAGTACCTAGAACTATTAGCAATCAGTTAACTAATTATTAGCTTCTTTTCTGATTCTCAAAAATAAAAATGTATTTTTGATATAAGCAAAAATTTTCAAGTGCTTTTTCAGAAATTCCCCATCTATTTTTTCACCTCCCTTAAACATACCTAGAATATCAATGACATTCTGGTGTCAACTCTCAAGGCATTGAAACATTTGATTCAGTTTTCAGTGTGATACACACTCAAGCATTTCGAAATCTTTTTAAAAAAATAGAAACCAAGAAAGAGATCTTTAAAATGAAATGATCTAGTTACCAAAAGATGCATTCCATCAGCTCATACAAAAAAAATATAGCTACCATACCTATGAAAGTAGAAAGAATGTGAAATTTCCTTATTTCATCTGCTAACATACCCATCTAGATAGATCATGAACCGAGAATTACAATAAAATATGCCCTTGTCTTGAACAACACTGTTTTGTTAATTATGTATTTTCATGCCTTGAAAAAAGAACTTATTTGGACTAATTCAAGGGTATCATATAAGAACCTTATAGCAAAAGTTTTTAATGAAAGTATACAAAACCTCCCTTGGTCCCATTATGACTGCAGAAGATAATTTTAAAGCCAAAATCTTAAAAGCCTTGAAATCCAGACTCAATATCCTATACCAATTGTAGTGCCAGTTTCCTTTCAACCACTCTCTTCAAAACAGAGATGAGTGTCATCAATCCCCACACCAGCAGAAACACAGAGCCCCCTGGAAGCAACGAAGACATTCCATCAACTCAAAGAATTTGAGTTCTCTCTTCTGAGAATAAATCATGCATCCTTTCATACATTCAACTGAATTTATTCATCTTGTCACTTCAGGATTCAAGAACGCCTCTTTCAAATTAAAGAAATGAATCAAGAAGAAGATTCTAATAAAGAATTCTTAAATGCTTACTAACAGTCTAACAATGATTTTAAAAGATTTCTTCAAAACATCAGTAAGAAACATAATCAGTACCATAATTCACAGAGCTTCTAAATTTAAAATCCACAGTGTTGTTTTATAAAGTTCTTCGATGGTGGTCAGATTTTACTATATCAGTGGAATCATTTGTAATAGGAAAGAAACACATTCATAAGTAAACCTAGTGGGACTTGATGAACTAATTTGTAGATAACAGGCCAACGCTTGCTTTTAAGATTAAAGGATATTTTTGCGGTCATGACAATGCCAAACATCATTCTTTGGGAGACCAAAAAGTTGCATATACTGGTTACAAATGTATTAAAACCTGTAGACCAATGGGATGTTTATGTGTTTTAATTCAAAATGCACTCTAAGAGTTATTCTCAATCAGGTTTTAAAACAAACCCTGGAACTAGCACTATTACAATAATAAAGACAATTGAATTTTCAAAATGTTCTCAGTTGTTAAATGTGAGTTGCCTTCACCCTAAGTGCCTTGTGAAATTCTTAACAGCAGATATCAGGTTTAAAAGGTTGTTTCACTCAACACATACCAAGGAGGTGCCACTCCTGGTTCCTGAAAGAGGAGTGCGAGGAAAAAAAAAAAATCTTACAAATATGTACTGACTGTAAAAAGCTTGCTATACAATTGCAAATCAAATAAGAGCAACATCAAAACTAGTGGGGTTTTTGTTTCCTCTTACCTTTCTCCTTTACGTAAAAAATAAAGCCAAGTGAGCAAATAAAGACACGCCCACATTGCTAGTATATAATAAAGTGGATTATTCCACGTGGGAAACACGATAGCAATTCAACATTAACTTCCCTCAAGGATTTTCTGCCCCTGACCTCTGTGCATAAAATGGCATGTCAAATAATCACACCACAGAAAAGGTGAGGAAACAAAAAACCTACTTGTCTCTTAAGTAAACGATAATTTGGACCACCTCAGCAGTTAACACACACTACAAAGAGAAGCATAAGATGTGGTTTAGCGAGAATTCAAAAGGTATGAGGAAATGAAACAAAAGCCTCTATGAGTCAACGTCCTCAAATACAATACAATGATCCCCACATCTGCATCTCTGGAAAAATGATACGGCAAGTGTGTGCAAAATAAAATGACTTGAGGCATCCTTAACAAAGAAAGATGTGCTCACCTCCATAGATCCAGGAAGTGTGGCATCCTTTCCTTCATCCTCGTGGGGCTCCAGAGATCTTAGCTCAAAGAGTGGAACCCAAGTCCTGCCTGCAAGTCCTCACCAAGAGCCATTGCACCCTGAGCACAGTGGGTGGGCTGGTGATCAGAGAACTAAGGATGTGATGGATCAGACACTTGAGAGGAAAAGCTATGATAAACACAAGACATTGCTGGGCTCCAACCAGCACAGAACAGCTATGATGAATAGCGGGGAAAACGATGACAGTTCAGATAACTTGGTCACCAACCCCAGGCAAAAGCCAAGTAGCTGACTGACATGATAATTTGTCAAAAATGAATGTGCACAGTTATTGTGTCAACTACAAGTAAATTTGGCATGATGCTGTTCCCTTACTGCCCTGTCTCCCCATCCACCTAACTGCACAAGGTAAATTCAGAGTGATTTAGTAAGAAGTTAAGAAAACACATTTCCAACAACTGAGAATTCCCTGAAGCAATCTGATTTTGTGCCATTCTTTGGCACAAAAATGGAAATACAACCTGACAAACTTAATATGTTTGAAAACCCAAGTAACACTGCAAAACACGCAAAAGCCAGGCCTTATATTTTTATAATGTATTAAATAACCATATCATGCTCACAGGAGAAAATAAAACAGACACGCAAAAAGCAGGCATCAAAATGCAAACTGGGGAGGAAAAATAAGCAGAGTAACCAAAACGTGATTAAACCAAACTTTTGTCATGTAGACTCTTCCTTATGCATACATATTCAGAGAGTATGATATTTTATATAAACACAGAATATTATATTTTTATACTATGGTTTATATACATGATAAAGTATCAGACTTTATTATATTCCAAGGGATCTTCCCAACCCAAGGATCAAACCCAGGTCTTCCACTTTGTAGGCGGATTCTTTACCAGCTAAGCCACCAGGGAAGCCCAAGAATACTTGAGTGGGTATCCTATACCTTCTCCAGCAGACCACCCCAACCTAGGAATCGAACCGGGGTCTCCTGCATTGCAAGCAGATTCTTTACCAGCTGAGCTACCAGGGAAACCATTATATTTTATGTAAACATAGAATATTATATTTTTATACTATTGTTTACATACATAATAATGTATCAGACATTTAAGTTATTCCAATTTTGCAATATGATGAATAGTACAGAGCAGACAGATGGGATGAAAGTTACTAAACAAAATAATGCAAAAATGTAGAAAAATATGAAGTGAACAAAAGAAGTTTTCCAAAACACATGAGAGGTTAACAAAATTGATGAATCAGAAAATTCTAATGATTGAAGAGCTTCGCTTTTAACCAAATTGTCATTTAAACCTGTTTATCTACTTGCTTTGAACCCAAATATTTTTAATCAACACATGTGCTATGAAGAGTTTGGTGTGTATCAGTATGGGCTTTTTACATAGATCTGTTACATAAATGGTGGTTAAAGATTAGACTAGTGTACTCATCTCCCAAGGCTGCTATAAAAATTTACCATAAACTTAGTAGCTGAAAGTGACAGAATGCTATTCTCTCACAGCTCTAGAGGCTGGAAGTCTGCACTCCCCCAGAGGCTCCAGGGGAGACCATCCCTTGCCTTTTCTGCCTTCTTGCCAGCATCCCTTGGTTTGCGGCCCCATCACTCCAATATCACTGTCTCCCTTGAGAAACTTCAGTTCTGCTCTTGACTGATTAGATCTGCTTCCCTTCAGATAAGCCAGGATAGCCCATATCAAAGATCCTTAATCACACCTACAAAGACCCTCTATTCAGAAACAATAACATTTACATGTTTTAGTTATTAAGATCTGATACCCTGGCAGGGAACACTTTTCAGTCTACTATACCTAGTAGATTCTTAGAAATTCTAGAAATCTACCTAGTAGATTTATAGAAAGTCTTCTAAAACTGTCTTGAATTTGACCTACTTTTTCTTATTGGAACTACATTAGTCCCCATTTTCTATATCTATACTAATTATGCAAATCATGGGCCTCTTCTTTAAATGGCTTTGCTACTGTCCCATTTGAAAATATCATAGGATCACCTCCCCACCTGAAATAAATTCTTCTTGACTCTACTTCCTGTTCATTGCTTGGTCTTCCTGCACCTCCATCTGTGAGGTAAGACTTTGAGAACCATCCTTTTTCATATTGCTCACATCCAATTGACCCCTGGGCATTGTTGTTGCTTTTTTTCAGTTCAGTTCAGTCGCTCAGTCGTGTCCGACTCTTTGCGACCCCATGAATTGCAGCATGCCAGGCCTCCCTGTCCATCACCAACTCCCAGAGTTCACTCAGACTCACACCCATTGAGTCAGTGATGCCATCCAGCCATCTCATCTTCTGTCGTCCCCTTCTCCTCCTGCCCCCAATCCCTCCCAGCATCAGAGTCTTTTCCAATGAGTCAACTCTTCGCATGCGGTGGCCAAAGTACTGGAGTTTCAGCTTTAGCATTACTCCTTCCAAAGAAATCCCAGGGCTGATCTCCTTCAGAATGGACTGGTTGGATCTCCTTGCAGTCTAAGGGACTCTCAAGAGTCTTCTCCAACACCACAGTTCAAAAGCATCAATTCTTTGGTGCTCAGCCTTCTTCACAGTCCAACTCTCACATCCATACATGACCACTGGAAAAACCATAGCCTTGACTAGCCAGACCTTTGTTGGCAAAGTAATGTCTCTGCTTTTCAATATGCTATCTAGGTTGGTCATAACTTTCCTTCCAAGGAGTAAGCGTCTTTTAATTTCATGGCTGCAGTCACCATCTGCAGTGATTCTGGAGCCCCAAAAATTAAGTCTGACACTGTTTCCACTGTTTCCCCATCTATTTCCCATGAAGTGATGGGACCGTATGCCATGATCTTTGTTTTCTGAATGTTGAGCTTTCAGCCAACTTTTTCACTCTCCACTTTCCCTTTCATCAAGAGGCTTTTTAGTTCCTCTTCACTTTCTGCCATAAAGGTGGTGTCATCTGCATATCTGAGTTTCATTTCAAAGTAGATGCCCTGTCCTCTTCCTGACTCTGAATGTCCCTGCTTCAGTGGGAGGTGGGGCTGTAGGGCTCAGCTGGCCTCCTGCCATGCTCTGCCCTCCGCCTCAGCCCATTTCCCATTCTTATTTCTGCTGTTGGAGTGACATTCCTAAAATGTCACTGAACACCTTGCTTCCCTCCTTAGAACCCTGACAACTCTCAGATTCAAGTCCAAATAGCACAGACATACAAGACACGTTTTAATTTGGCCTCTACCTACCCCCGCAACCTCATTTATTATTTCTATCCCATCCCCTCCATCTGTTCTAAGCAGTCAACTAATGCCAGTTTTCTCATGTTTTGGAACATGTTACAGGTTGCTGCCTTAGGAGGCCAAACAACTGCTGCTAAGTCGCTTCAGTCACGTCTGACTCTGTGGGACCCCATGGACTGCAGCCAACCAGACTTCTCCGTCCATGGGATTCTCCAGGCAAGAGCACTGGAGTGGGTTGCCATTTCCTTCTCCAATGCATGAAAGTGGAAAGTGAATGTGAAGTCGCTCAGTCGTGTCCAACTCTTAGCGACCCCATGGATTGCAGCCTACCAGGCTCCTCCATCCATGGGATTTTTCCAGGCAACAGTACTGGAGTGGGGTGCCATTGCCTTCTCCCGGCCAAACAACTAGACAACTCTTATTCCTCCTCCAGAATTTGGCCAAGAGAGCATCTTGTTTACTCTTTAAATAGATAAATTTTATACAGTAGTATGTGAATCATATCTCAATAAATGGTTATTAAAATAAGAATACATCCTTTTCAACGATGTCCCATTTAGTATCATATACATCTCTGCCAACTTTGCAAGCCTCCTCCATCCCCACCTTGTGTCTCACTCCAGAACATTTTATACAATGTTTTTGCTTATTGGTACATCTGACTCCTTGAGGGCACAACCATGACAAATTCATCTTCATTTCCTCCTCAATTAATATAATGTCTGGCACAAAGCAGACAGTAGATGCTTATTGAATGAATGACTAAAAGATTATAATTCTTAAACACAGTGATACACGGTTGAAACAAATGCTAATAAATCCAGCAAGCGGTAGAACTGAGTTTGTTACCTGGATTGAAGTTAACTGAGAATCATTTGCCACTCAGAAAGTAAATTACCCTTAGGACTAAAGTACTCTTATGTGAAATGAATTGCCAGTCCAGGTTTGATGCATGATACAGGGTGCTCGGGGCTGGTGCACTGAGATGACCCAGAGGGATGGGATGGGGAGGGAGGTGGGAGGGGGGGGTTCAGGGTGGGGAACACATGTACACCCGTGGCAGATTCATGTCAACATATGGCAAAACCAATACAATATTGTAAAGTAATTAGCCTCCAATTAAAATAAATAAATTTAAAAATAAATAAATAAATAAAGTACTCTTAGGATTGATCAATACCAGCCTTTAAGTTTCAAAGAACAGGCCTGTGCATGCAGTTGTACTTTAAAGAAATATCATTTCCCAGTAAAATACATCCTTTATCCTCAATTTTAATTGTAAGAGTTAATGTTCACATTTATCAGTGTTTGCAGGGATGAATCACCATCCTGCTTCTACAAGCTGTGTTTAATTAGCTTTAAAGCGTTTATATAAGCTCTCTGTCCTTCCTACTTAAGCACCACTAATCTTCTTGGCTGCCACATTTATAGAACAAATAGAGTGAACACATTCCTTTTAGAGGGGCCAAATATCTTCATCACAAATACTTAAAACCAGATCACACACAACAGAGGAGTCTTCATTTCTTTGCATCACAAAATCTAATACAATTTTTTTCCTGTTTTTCAAAGCTTTTTCACACATGAAAAAATATCTGATCTTTGGTAAAGATCAATCTTCATGGGATATATTTCTAAAAACCAAAGTTTCAGTGACTGGCAAAATAAGAGAAAAACATAATGCTATACACTCTTAATTGGAAGAGAATACAGACCAGAAGAATTATATCCAGAAAACATGGGCAAACTTTAGATATTTAATCTTCTAATTGCTTTCCCAACAGAGTACATCTGGTGCAGCAAACCTTGCTTCCTTCCCACCAGTCAGCAGGAAGGACAGAGGAGTCAGAGAAAAAGGACGAAGTGATCTTTCCTTCCTTCTCTGAACTGATGGCATGGGCAGAGGAGGGGATGAAGTCCCACTCTGTAACCCCCAGCTTTCTATCTGCTGGTTTAGGAGGAGAGGTTAAACCTAAATACCTTCACTATCCACCGCCGTGATTCCTTGTCATGTCAAGCACCTGCTTGTCATTTTTGTGATACAGATTCATTCAGTACATAAATTTCCTGTTAGCAAAACCTTACCCAGTTTGTAAAAGAAGGTTGACTATTTTAATACTTTACAGCATTCCACAGTTCCTATACATCTGGGAGGAGAAGAGGAGAACTTAAATAGTCAAAGGATTTCATGATGGATGAAGAACATCATCCTTTAGAACTGAATCCAGAAGGTACTCACAGGTTCTCCTCGAGATCCATCCTGCCCCGGAGCACCTGGAGGTCCTGCTTCTCCCTTTTAATGATAAAAAGAAACAGAGAATGCCATTTGCCGGTATGCTCACTAAAATAGTAATATGCAACATTACATGTATGCAACATTACCAGCTTCCCCAGGGGCTCAGTTGGTAAAGAATCCACCTGTAATGCGGGAGACCTGGGTTCGATCTCTGGGTTGGGAAGATCCTCTGGAAGAGGGCATGACAACCCACTCCAGTATTCTGGCCTGGGGAATCCCCATGGACAGAGTAGACTGGCGGGCTACAGTCCACGGGGTTGCCAAGAGTTGGACACGACTGAGAGACTAAGCACACAGCACATATACACTAAAGCACATTAGATACAAAAAATTAAAATTCCCTCTGGATTTCTTTCCTCATTTAAAAAAATTTCAAGTATAGTTAATTTACAAAGCTGTATTAGTTTCAGGTATACAGCAAAGTGATTCAATCACACGTACATATGCAGGCATACATACACATATATGTGTGTGTGTGTGTGTGTGTGTATATAGTTTTTGAGGTTTTCTTCTGTGTTTTATATATATATATATATATATATATATATAGTTTTTGAGGTTTTTCTTCATTATAGTTTATTACAAGATATTGAATATAGTTCCTTGTGCTATACAATAGGTCCTTGTTGTCTGGATTATTGATGTCAACTTTTCCTGACATCAAATAACTCATTCTGAAATCCATAAGGTGACTGTATAAACATCAAACCTATATATGACAGAAGATAATTGAGTAGTCATAAGATAACTGGGATACACATATACTCATTCTTATGAGAACAGGATGATTCTGTCTTCAAAGTAAATGTCACTTATATTTATATGAGTCCTTTTCATAGTTTTACTTTTACTTTAAAATTGATCACCCTGTTGGATATGTGACCTTACCCCTCAAGAGTTGCATTTTAAAATCAAAACAAACTTTCATTAAGAATGTAGTTACTATAGGTTATTACTTGAAATTATTCAGCACTTTAATCTGGTATTAATTTAAAATAAACATATATAATGTGTATTTTAGGTAGCTGTTAAAATTATAATAGTTTTCAGTTATATATCTTTAAATTATTCTGCTCAAATTATTTATGCATCTTATTTTACATCCACTTTCTGGCATGCTCTAAGTTTTTCCCAAATGAATCCATTGCTAACATGCAAAAACATATCATGACATTATGCTTACTAAAAAATAAGTCTTAGCTGAATTTAATTCGAAAGGGTATAATATCCACAGATCAAAATGGCCATTAAACTGTCTGGACAAAAAATACAGGGCAGTTGGGAAAAGTCCCTTGAAATAGATGTTTTAGGCTTCTTAAAACTATTGGTCATAAAAAGCCATGAGGTTGTATGTCTGTTTGGCAAAGTATTATGTCTTAACAAGCAAAGTTCTCAGCAAACAATTATGCCACATGTGAATTGTACCAGAGAGTACATTTCACTGGACATGAGAGCAAAAGAGAAAGTAGAACCAAAATGAAAATATTTTTCTTGTAAATAACTCACATATCTGAGTCCGGGTAGGTAAGTTTAAAAGGTGGCAGGGGGGAAGTCTCAGAATACATGTATTAAAGCACGTGTCAACACCATTTTTCATAGCTTCGTATCCTAATGAACTCCCCAAATTGTAAAAAATGAACCACAGAGGAAGAATCAATAACACGTGGCTAACACAATCACCCTTAGAAAAAAATCCAACCATATCACATTATATAAACACTGCTTCTCCCACTTTTATGAATTCTTGCATTTCATTAGCACAGTTACAACTAAAGCCAAATATTTCATCTATTCCAGTTTTATTTACAAACACTAGATGACAGTTGAGAATAGAAGGGGGCAAAAGATAATGTTTTCCTGTAAATTAACCAAACTAGAGGTCAGGGAGGTCCTACCAACCCAACATTTCTACAGAAAAGTTTATAAAAATACCAAAGAGAAACAAAAATGGCTGTCAGATTCACAAAAGCAACAAGTTCAAAAGCCTGAAAAATTAGAGAAAAGAACTATGTCAAGTTCTGAC
The DNA here is from genome assembly GCF_029378745.1 of Bos indicus. Classification (NCBI taxonomy): domain Eukaryota; kingdom Metazoa; phylum Chordata; class Mammalia; order Artiodactyla; family Bovidae; genus Bos; species Bos indicus. Next base: position 5,724,474 of record NC_091782.1, on the reverse strand, counting down.
ACTGGAGGATCAGTACTGCAGCTTTGGGCAGGAAAAAGCTCTTTGCAGGAAAGAGCTCTCAGCAAGATATCCCTTTGTCTTGACACTAACCTTAAACCAGGAACCCTTTGATCTACTTATCTCCAGTCCTGACACACTTTTCAGATCTTTGGATTACACAATATTTTGCCTAACTTTTTGATTCTTTCTGGAGATAAAAGAAGTATAATAGAAGTGAAGAATAAGCATTTGACAGATGATCAGATACCTTCCCCAGCTTCTGGTTCAGTAATCTTCCAAACAAACTGTGGGAACCAGACAAGATCTAAAGAAAGATTATGAGGAGTTGACAAGCCTGCACTCAAGCTGGCACGCAGGGGGAATGGCAAGGACTCTGACCCCCATCCCATTGATCAACTGATATGGCTTCCTACTTCTTTTGAAAGCTTTCATGGCTGAGCAGAATCTTCAGAGATGTTTCTGGGAGACACAAGTTCACCTTCTCCCTGGACAGCTGGCATTCTGGTTAAAGGCGACTTTCCTCTTCACCAACATTTGCGAGTATTGATTTTGTAAAAGTTGAGCAGCAGGACCCAGTTTGATCATGGCAGGAGGAACCATCCATGTCAGTGGTTCTCAAGGATGGTCCCTACTCAAGCCAGATCAGCTTCACCTCACTTGGGAACTTCTCCAAAATGCAAAATTTCAGGCCCTGCTACAAACCCACTGAGTCAGAGATTCTGGATGGTAGGGCCCAGCAATTTATGTGAACAGCTAATTCTGATGATTTGAGAACCATGGCAGACTTGTGAGTCATTAGGTAACTTCCACCACCTCCAGGTATTATCATATGTGATTGTCATACTAAAGCAAATCCATAGTTTAGATCATCTGTATATAAATTAAAGGGGGCAAGAGAGTTGTCCAACAGTTGTTCAGTTGCTCAGTCATGTCCAACTCTTTGCAACTCCATGGACTGTAGTACGCCAGATTTCCCGGTACTTCACCATCTCCCAGAGAAGCTGAAACTCCAATACTTTGGCCACCTGATAGGAAGAGTTGACTCAATGGAAAAGACCCTGATGCAGGGGAAAATTGAAGGCAGGAGAAGAAGGAGACAATGGAGAATGAGATGGTTGGATGGCATCACTGACTCAATGGACACGAGTCTGAGCAAACTCTGGGAGATGGTGAAGGACAGGGAAGCCTGGCGTGCTGCAGTCCATGGGGTCGCAAAGAGTCAAAGACAACTGAGTGAACAATAACAACAACGTATTCACTGTGTCAGTGATGCCATCCAACCATCTGATCCTCTGTCATCCCCTCTCCTCCTGCCTTCAATCTTTCCCAGCATCAGGGTCTTTTCCAAAGAGTAGGCTCTTCTCATCAGGTGGCCAAAGTATTGGAGCTTCAGCTTCAGCATCAGTCCTTTTAATGAATATTCAGGGTTGATTTCCTTTAGAATTAACTGGTTTGATCTCCTTGCAGTCCAAGAGACACTCAAGAGTCTTCTCCAGCACCACAGTTCAAAAGCATGAATTCCTCAGTGCTCAGCCACCTTACGGTCCAACTCTTGCATCCTTACATGACTGCTGAAGAACCATAGATTTGACTAGATGGGCCATTGTTGGCAAAGTAATATCTCTGCTTTTTAGCACTTTTCTTCCAAGGAACAAGTGTCTTTTAATTTACTAGCTGCAGTTATCATGTGCAGTGATTTTGGAGCCCAGGAAAATAAAATCTGTCACTGTTCACACTTTTTCGCCATCTATTTGCCATGAAGTGATGGGATCAGATGCCATGATCTTAGTTTTTTGAATGCTGAGTTTTAAGACAGCTTTTCACTCTCCTCTTTCACATTCATCAAGAGGCTCTTTGGTTCCTCTTCGTCTTCTGACATAACAGTGGTGTCATCTGCATATCTGAGGTTATTGATATTTCTCCCAACAATCTTAATTCCAGTTTATGATTCATCCAGCCCAGCAGTTTGCATGATGTACTCTGAAAATAAGTTAAATAAGCAGGGTGACAATATACAGCCTTGACGTACTCCTTTCCCAATTTTGAACCAGTCCATTGTTTCATGTCCAGTTCTAACTTTGCTTCTTGTCTTGAATACAGGTTTGTCCAACAGTGGGAACAACTAATTTGGGATTACATGACCACTTTGGTTGGTAAAGACTTCCCCTTTCATTATTTTGATCATTAACTCCATTTTAATATGTTACTCTGATTAAGAGGCATTTAAAAAAAAAAAAGTCACCATCAGCAACGTGTATCAGTAATGAAGTTCCACAATTATTTGAAAATTTAATTTCTTCTTATTCTTTGTACTTCTTGTCAAGAGTGATAATCAGAAGGATACAGAATCATACGAATAAAACAGCACCTACTCTTTATAATGTATAGCAGAGATTCTCCAACTCTAGCTGTACTTGTGGCGGATTCATTTTCATATTTGGCAAAACTAATACAATTATGTAAAGTTTAAAAATAAAATAAAATTAGAAAAAAAAATCATCTAGAGTGTTAGATAAACTGCAGATGGTGGACCTCACTCCAGAGTTTCTAATTCAACAGATGCTGATACTGCTGGTCTTGCAACCACACTTTGAGAAGCACACTGGTTCTAACCCAGATCTCAAGGAAGAGACTCTACACCCTTTCTGCACTCACCCACCCATCCCTAGTGAACCACAATGGCTTTGTCTGGCTTTGCACTTGGTACTGAGTTTTATAATGGCCAGATTGTTCAGCAAGTGTCTCATTTATGTAGGCACTGGTTTCCTGGCTTGCACAGTCTTTAAAGGATAGAAACACATCCTATAGGAGTTTTTTTAATCACCCAGAGTGCTTAGTATTGTGCTGAACATAATATAAGACTATATGTACAACTGCTGGAGCATATCAAGGTAGGCAAAATGGATGGTTTATTGTCAAATGCTCAATTTTGGGAAGATAAAGGAAATGGGATAGACCTATTTGTGGACAGAGCTATTTGCATTTGAAATGGGATAGAGCTATTTGCAAAAGGAAATGGGATAGAGCATTTGTGGACAGAACTATTGCAAATGCTGTCGGAAGATTATGCAGGGTGATTACAATAAGATGATGGCCAGTAATCTTGACCCATGAATGATCTCTTGACTGTTTCAAAAATGTTTCATTGGGAGATGAAAGTAGGATTTCTGCTTAGTTATCTTCCATAAAATTTTCCAATGCTATACACAACTAGTTGATGAAATTCAGTACTGTATCCAGAACTTAAGTTCATCACTTGATTCCTTTCATGACCTGGAGATCCTGGTATATACCAAAATGTTTGGCTGGTAGGAAAAAAGGCATGTAACATGTCTCAACCTTGAAGTTATGATTTTGCTATTCTATTATTAATTCCTTCCTGATATAAGATAAATAGAAAATGTCATGCTAAACATTATTCCTCAATCCAGTCTCTGCAGCTAATGTCAAAGATGATTTATTCTACAGCAAACCAGTTATTTTTAAAAAGCAAATTTAACCAAAAACAGAGATGTGAAACTTGCATCGCATGTGTATTTCCTTTCATGTGGTGGTCTTTAGTACTTACCCACAAAAATGAAAGCATGAGGTGTAATTTAGTATGTGACCATTGCAACCCTCAAAATCTGGTGGAAGGTGTGTGACCATAAAAATATAATTTAATTTTGAAGAAGATCCTTACTTTGTTATTAAACACTATAATTTACCTTTGATCTTTTTCCATGGTTTATTCTTAGTATGTAAACAAAACTCTAGTATGCCAGAGAATATATTAAAGATGTAAGACTGGGTAAGCTCCTCCTGGCTAACCAAATAAACAGACAAGAAATTTGGAAGACATCATGCATAAAGGGATCACACAAACTAGGCCTGAAAATCAGGCTATGCCATGTAAAGGACAGTGCACTTTGGGGTAAATTCTTTAATTGCTCTTAATTTGATTTTAATTTCAAAATGACATTGCTATTCTCAACTTCATAGATTTTTCTTTTTAGGAAAATTAAATAAGAGTCTTTGTGAAAGTGCCTTGAACATCTCTAGAAACAGAAGGGAAGATCCAAGAAAGTTAGCTACTCTACTGCCATCAAAGGGTTTGGAATTTTAACAGTTCTTTAACTATTATGATTTGTTTCAGGCTACACTATTTTCAAATACTCTTATTTTTCTATTTGACTGCTATGGTTTGGCATTATAATTTAGGAAAAATGAATTACTTTTTAAGTGCTTGAAAAAAAAAACCCACATTGATTATTTCATTGTTTCTAGGGGCCAGAAGTCTGGGCATGGCTCTACTGAGTTATCTGTGTGCATGCACAGATGCTAAGTCCCTGCAGTCGTGTTCAACTCTGTGCAACACTGTGGACTGTAGCCCATCAGGCTCCTCTGTCCATGGGAGTCTCCAGGCAAGAACACTGGAGTGGGTTGCCATGCCCTCCTCAGAGGATCTTCCCAACCCAGGGATTGAACCCACATCTTTTATGTCTCCTGCATTGACAGGTGGGTTCTTTGCCACTAATGCCACCTGGGAAGCCCAGGTGTCTGAGTAGAGTCTTACAAAGCGGTAACCAGGAGGTGTGCTGGGTTGTGTTCTCATCTGGAGGCCTCACTGCACAAGTATCTACATCCACATTAACTCACTTCGTTGGCAGAATTGAGCAAGTAGGCTCTAAATGGAGCCCCTCATAATGTACCATCATTACTGGAGTGATACCTGTTGGTTAGAAGCAAGTCATAGGTCCCAGGAACACTCAAAAGTAGGGAATTAAAAAAGACATGAGCACCAGCAGGTGGGGGTCACTTTCCAGTCTTCCTGCCCCAATTATTGTCACACATCCCTGTAAGGGTTGTACTGTTTGCCTGGACACTAACAATATATGAAACTGTCTGTTTACTCACAGTCTGGACAAGAAGATTGGATTTTCAACTCAAGCTTTTGAACTTTTGTCAACCTAATGGGTGGGTAATTGTACCTTGGTATAGCTTCAATTTGTATTTCTCTTATTATGAGTGAAGTTGAACATCTCTGTACATTTAAGGGCCACTTTACACCTTTTTTTGGCTTTGAGAATTATATATTCATGTCTTTTCCCCTCATCTATATATTTATTGAAATATAATTGATTTACAATATTATAAGTCAAATAACTTGTGATTAGACAGTGGAAGTGATGAATAGATTCAAGGGATTAGATCTGGTAGACAGAAGCCCAGGGAACCATGGATGGAGGTTTGTAACATTGGACAGCAGGCAGTGACTAAAATCATCCCAAGAAAATTAAATGCAAGAAGGCAAAGTGATTGTCTGAGGAGGCTTCACAAATAGCTGAAGAAAGAAGGGAAATTAAAGGCAAGGGAGAAAGGGAAAGATGCCCAACTGAATTCAGAGTTTCAGAGAAGGGCAAGGAGAGATAAGAAGTCCTTCTTAAGTGAAAAATCCAAGGAAATAGAGGAAAACAATAGGATGGGAAAGACTAGAGATCTCTTCAAGAAAATTAGAGATACCGAGGAAACATTTCATGCAAAGATGGGCTCAATAAAGGACAGAAACTGTATGGATCTAACAGAAGAAGAAGATATTAAGAAGAGGTGGCAAGAATACACAGAAGACTTGTACAAAGAATATCTTAATGACCCAGATAACCATGATGGTATGATCACTCACCTAGAACCAGACATTCTGGAATGCAAAGTCAAGTGGGCCTTAGGAAGCATCGCTACAAACAAAGCTAGAGGAGGTGAAAGAATTCCAAATAAGCTACTTCAAATGCCAAAAGATGATACTGTTGAAGTGCTGCACTGAATATGCTAGCAAATTTGGAAAACTCAGCAGTGGCCATAGGACTGAGAAAAGTCAGTTTTCATTCCAATCACAAAGAAGGGTGATGCCAAAGAATGTACTGACTAGCATACATCTCACACACTAGCACCACGTGATTTATATACATATAGCACCACGTGATTCCTGGTTGGTTGAATCATCCATGGATTCACATTCATGGATACAGAGAAACCATAAACACAAAGGGCAGACTATAAATTATACTTGGATTTTCAACTGTGAGGAAGGTTATACCCATAACCCCAGTGTTGTACAAGGGTAAACTGTAACACCATAATCAAGGGACCAAGGTTAACATACCAATGATCAGACATGTGGATGGTATTTACTCTGATATAATGAGAAGGACACTCAGTTCAGTTCAGTCATTCAGTCGTGTCTGACTCTGCAATCCCATAAATCACAGCACGCCAGACCTCCCTGTCCATCACCAACTCCCAGAGTTCACTCAAACTCATGTCCATCGAGTCAGTGATGCCATCCAGCCATCTCATCCTCTGTCGTCCCCTTCTCCTCCTGCCTCCAATCCCTCCTAGCATCAGAGTCTTTTCCAATGAGTCAACTCTTCGCATGAGGTGGCCAAAGTACTGGAGTTTCAGCTTCAGTATCAGTCCTTCCAATGAACACCCAGGACTAATCTCCTTTAGGATGGACTGGTTGGATCTCCTTCCAGTCCAAGGGACTCTCAAGAGTCTTCTCCAACACCTCAGTTCAAAATCATCAATTCTTTGGCGCTCAGCCTTTTTCACAGTCCAACTCTCACATCCATACATGACCACAGGAAAAACCATAGCCTTGACTAGACAGACCTTTGTTGGCAAAGTAATATCTCTGCTTTTCAATATACTATTTAGGTTAGTCATAACTTTTCTTCCAAGGAGTAAGCGTCTTTTAATTTCATGGCTGCAGTCACCATCTGCAGATTTTGCAGCCCCCAAAAACAAAGTCTGACACTGTTTCCACTGTTTCCCCATCTATTTCTCATGAAGTGATGGGACCAGATGCCATGATCTTCGTTTTCTGAATGTTGAGCTTTAAGCCAACTTTTTCACTCTCCTCTTTCACTTTCATCAAGAGGCCCTTTAGTTCCTCTTCACTTTCTGCCATAAGGGTGGTGTCTTCTGCATATCTGAGGTTACTGATATTTCTCCCGGCAATCTTGACTCCAGCTTGTGCTTCTTCCAGCCCAGCGTTTCTCATGATGTATTCTGCGTATAAGTTAAATAAGCAGGGTGACAATACACAGTCTTGACGTACTCCTTTTACTATTTGGAACCAGTCTGTTGTTCCATGTCCAGTTCTAACTGTTGCTTCCTGACCTGCATATAGGTTTCTCAAGAGGCAGGTCAGCTGGTCTGGTATTCCTATCTCTTTCAGAATTTTCCACAGTTTATTGTGATCCACACAGTCAAAGGCTTTGGCATAGTCAATAAAGCAGAAATAGATGTTTTTCTGGAACTCTCTTGCTTTTTCTATGATCCAGTGGATGTTGGCAATTGGATCTCTGGTTCCTCTGCGTTTTCTAAATCCAGCTTGAACATCTGGAAGTTCATGGTTCATACATTGCTGAAGCCTGGCTTGGAGAATTTTGAGCATTACTTTACTAGCATGAGAGATGACTGCAATTGTTTGGTAGTTTGAGCATTCTTTGGCATTGCCTTTCTTTGGGATTGGAATAAAAACTGACCTTTTCCAGTCCTGTGGCCACTGCTGAGTTTTCCAAATTTGCTGGCATATTGAGTGTAGCACTTTCACAGCATCATCTTTCAGGATTTGAAATAGCTCAACTGGAATTTCATCACCTCCACTAGCTTTGTTCGTAGTGATGCTTTCTAAGGCCCACTTGACTTCACACTCCAGGATGTCTGGTTCTAGGTCAGTGATCACACCATTGTGATTATCTTGGTCATGAAGCTCTTTTTTGTACAGTTCTTCTGTATATTCTTGCCACCTCTTCTTAATATCTTCTGCTTCTGTTAGGTCCATACCATTTCTGTCCTTTATCAAGCCCATCTTTGCATGAAATGTTCCCTTGGTATCTCTAATTTTCTTAAAGAAATCTCTAGTCTTTCCCATTCTGTTGTTTTCCTCTATTTCTTTGCATTGATCACTGAGGAAGGCTTTCTTAGCTCTCCTTGCTAGAAGGACACTCACCTCTGTGTTATCCTTCTCCACCACCCCTGAAATAATTCCCATCTAATCAGACAAATGTGAACTGACTGAGATTCTAACAGAAACCCTAACCAATGCTCTGCAAAACTGTTATAAAAAGTAAGAAAAGACTAATAAATCATCACAGATAAGAAGAGACTAAGGAGACATGATAAGAAAAAAAAAAAGGAATGTGGTGTGTTCTGGATTGGATCCTGGAACAGAAAAAGGACCTTCATGGAAAACTAATGAAATCCAAATAAAGTATGGAGTTCAGATTAATTTACAGGAATTTGACAATACTGATTTCTTAGTTTTGACAATGCATCATAATAACATCATGAGAAACTTGGTAAGGTATATAAGGAAACCTCACTGTACTATTTATCTATAACTTCTCTGTAAATACAAAAGTACTTCAAACTAAAAAATTTCTTTAACAAGCCCCAGAAGTTTCTGTTGTTGTTGTTAGAAAATTTCGTGCTTATACTAAAACTTATGTGAAGTTTACATGAACCTCAATAATTTATTACAATTTTAAAAAGAAAAACAAATTTAGAGACTTAAACTATCTAATTTCAAGACTTATTCTGGGCTCCCTGGTGGCTCAGACCATAAAGAATTCACCTGCAATACAGGAGACATGGGTTTGATTTCTGGGTTTGGAAGATCCCCTGGAGGAGGGCATGGCAACCCACTCCAGTATTCTTGCCTGGAGAATCCCCATGGACAGAAGAGCCTGGCGGGATACAGTCCATGGGGTCACAAAGAATCAGACACCACTGAAGTGACTTAGCACACACATAGATGAGTAAAACAGAATCAAGAGTTCAAAAATCAGTTAACACATATATTGTATGTGTTTTTGTGCTAAGTATCAATTGATACTTAGCAAAAATGCTCATGTAATTCTATGGGAAATGAAAACCTTGCAATAAATGGTTTTTTATGACCGGGTCTCCAGGGAGAAAACGGAAGAAAAGAACTTTAACTTTTATATCACACAGGAATTAAAATAATCAAAATGGATCATAGAACTAAATTTGTAAACTCAGTTCAGTTCAGTAGCTCAGTCGTCTCCAACTCTTTGAGCCCCCATGGACTGCAGGATGCCAGGCTTCCCTGTCTATCACCAACTCCCAGAGCTTACTCAAACTCATGTCCATTGAGTCAGCAATGCCATCCAACCATCTCATTCTCTGTTGTCCCCTTCTCCTCCCACCTCCAACTTTCCCAGCATCAGGGTCTTTTCCAGTGAGTCAGTTCTTTGCATCAGGTGGCCAAAGTATTGGAGTTTCAGCTTCAGCATCAATCCTCCTAATGAATATTCAGGACTGATTTCCTTTAGGATTGACTGGTTGGATCTCCTTGTAGTCCAAGGGACTCTCAAGAGTCTTCTCCAACACCACAGTTCAAAAGCATCAATTCTTCAGTGCTCAGCTTTCTTTAGAGTCCAACTCTCACATCCATACATGACTACTGGAAAAACCATAGCCTTGACTAGACAGACCTTTGTTGGTAAAGTAATGTCTCTGCTTTTTTAATATGCTGTCTAGGTTGGTCATAGCTTTTCTTCCAAGGAGCAAGTGTCTTTTAATTTCGTGGCTACAGTCACCATCTGCAGTGCTTATGGAGCCCTAGAAAATAAAGTCTCTCACTATTTCCATTGTTTCTCCATCTATTTGCCAGGAAGCAATGGGACCGGATGCCATGATCTTAGTTTTCTGAATGTTGAATTTTAAGCCAACTTTTTCACTCTCCTCTTTCACTTTCATCAAGAAGCTCTTTAGTTCTTCTTCACTTTCTTCCATAAGGTAATGTCATCTGATATCTGAGGTTATTGATATTTCTCCCGGCAATCTTGATTCCAGCTTGTGCTTCATCCAGCCTGGCATTTTGCATGATGTACTCTGCATGTAATAAGCAGGGTGACAATATACAGCCTTGACAGACTCCTTTCCCAATTTGGAACCAGTTGTTGTTCCATGTTCAGTTCTAACTGTTGCTTCTTGATCTGCATACAGGTTTCTCAGGAGGCAGGTCAGGTGGTCTGGTATTCCCATCTCTTTAAAAATTTTCTACAGTTTGTTGTGTTCTACACAGTCAAAGTCTTTGGCATAGTCAATAAAGCAGAAGTAGATGTTTCTCTGGAACTCTCTTGCTTTTTCAATGATCCAGTGGATGTTGGCAACTTGATCTCTGGTCTCTGCCTTTTCTAAATCTAGCTTGAACATCTGGAAGTTCACGGTTCTTGTGCTGTTGAAGCCTGGCTTGGAGAATTTTGAGCATTATTTTGCTAGCATGTGAGATGAGTACAATGGTGCGATAATTTGAACATTCTTTGGCATTGCCTTTCTTTGGGATTGGAATGAAAACTGACCTTTTCCCTTCCCATGGCCACTGCTGGGTTTTCCAAATTTGCTGGCATATTGAGTGTAGCACTTTCACAGCATCATCTTTTAGGATTTGAAATAGCTCAACTGGAATTCCATCACCTCCACTAGCTTTGTTCATAGTGATGCTTCCTATGGCCCATTTGACTGCATTCCAGGATGTCTGGCTCTAGGTGAGTGATCACACCATTTGTAAGCTATGGTGGTACAATCTTAGAAACTATGATATTTTATATACGCATTTAAGACATTTGAAAATATTTTGTTTTAGAAGAAAAGAGAAAATTTCTGACCTTAAGTTAGGTAAAGATTCTTAAATACAATACAAAGACATAAGCAAAAAGAAATTCTAAGAAGCTAGACTTCATCCTGATTAAAAACTTCTTCCCATTGAATAACACCATTAAGAAAATGAAAGGCAATCTGAGGGTCAGGAGATAATATTCCCAAAAACATGTCTGATAAAAGACCTATTGTACAACGAATTCTTGCAACTCATTAACAAGAAAACAACCTAAAGTTTTTTTTTTTAATTGCCAAATGTTTTGAATAGACACTTCACAAAAGAAGATATACAAATGGCCAAGAAGCCCATAAAAAGATGCCAACCTTGTCAGTCATCAGAAAAATGCAAACTAAAACCATATGAGATACTATTATGTACCAAATAAAAGAGCTAAAATACCAAATACTAAGTGTTGGCAGGATGTGGTAAAAGTAGAATTCTCTTGAATTGCTGATGGTAATAGAGAATAATACAATCACTTTGGAAAATAGTTTTGGATATTCTTAGGAAGTTAAACATACATTCACCATACAATGAAGCAATTCTAGTAGGTATCAACCCAAGAGAAATGAAACCATGTCCAATCTAGATGTGTATAAGCATATTCATATCAACATTATTCATAAATGCCAAATATAGGAAACAATTCAAATGTTCATCAGCTGATAAATGAAGAAACCAACTGTCATAGATCCATGCCACTAAATATGGTGTGTGTGCATGTGTTCCGTCGTTCAGTCAGATTCAATTGTTTGAGACCCCATGGACTGCAGCCCACCAGGCTCCTCTGTCCATGGGATTTTTCCAGGCAAGAAATACTGGAGTGGGTTGCCGTTTCCTCCTCCAGGGATCTTCCTGACCCAGGGATTGAACTCCCGTCTCCTGAGTCTCCTGCATTGGCAGGCACATTCTTTATCACTGCACCACCTGGGAAGCCTTAAATACTACATGATTATATGTACTTGACATTGTAAGAAGCAAAACTATAGTAACAGAAAGCATAGTCCACATGAATACATGTGACAATTCCTTTGAATGAATGGATGAATCAATTAATCAGTCTCCATCCCTCCCTCTCCCTCACCCTTTCCCTCACCAACACCTCTTTATCCCTCTCTATATAAAATATATACACACATACATGAAAACATAAATATGTATTTTGATATACAAATATACATTTATATATTGACACATATAAACAATATAAACACACATACATACATCCTATTGATATTGTTTCTTTAGAGCAACCCTGACCAATACACAACCAAATGCAATGCACAGATACTGATTGTATCAAGTGTAAAAATAGCTATTTAGGACACTGTTTTTAAACAATTAGAAAAATTTGAATATTAGAAAATAGTATTGTATTGACATTAAATCTCTTGAACATCATGATGGAATTAAAATATTCTTAGGATATACAGGCTTCCCTGGTGTTTCAGATGGTAAAAAATCTGCCCGCAATGTGGGAGACCTGGGTTCAGTCTCTGGGTTGGGAAGATCCCCTGAAGAAGGGAATGGTTACCCAGTCCAGTAGTCTAGCCTGGAGAATTCCATGGACAGAGAAGCCTGGCAGGCTATACAATCTATGGCGTCACAAAGAGTCGGACACAACTGAGCAACTTTCACTTAGGAGATATAAGCTGAAGTGTTTAGGAGAGAAATGCACGGAGTCTAATTTATTTTCCAGTGGCTCAACAACAACAACAAAATTTAGAAATAGATACTCATATATTTATGTGGTTCAATTTTCTGTATGACTGAAAAATTCCAAAACAAAAAGCTGGGTGGGAGGAAGAAAACAGATTTTAATAAGGTCAGAAAAAATTAGGTATGATTCATTATTGAAACATCCAAAAAGTAAACATAAACTGCAGACTATTCAGACAAAAGAATATTATTAAGCACTAAAAACAAATGAACTATCAAGTCACGAAAAGACACGAAGGAGTCTTAAACACATATTACTAAGTAAAAGAAGCCCATCTGAGAAGACTACACACAATATAATTCCAACTCTATGACATTCTGGAAAGGAAAATCTTTGGGGACAGTAAAAAGATTAGTGGTTGTCAGAGGCTAGGGGAAGAGGAAGATGAATAAGTAGAGAACAGAGAATTTTTAAGGCAGTGAAGTTATTCTGTTTGAGACTGTAGTGGTGGATACGTGATTATACATTTGACCACACCCACAGAATGTACAATATCAAGCATGAACACCAATGTAAACTATGGACTTTGAGTGATAGGATATGTAAATGTAATTCCTCAATTGTTAAAAAAAAAATGCACCACTCTTGTATGAGAAGTCAATTCTGGGGAAATCTAGGAGGAGGGGGCAGGAGGTATATGGAAACATTTAGTACTTTCTGATCAGTTTTGCTGTGAGCCTAAAACTTCTCTAAGAAATAAAGTCTATCTTTTTAATTAAATAGACTTTTAAAAAATTGTGAATGACTCCAGTAAAAAATTTCAAACAGACAAGAAGAAATTAACCTAACCATATTAGAAGATCCACACTAATTAGAAAATTCAGGACATAACCAAAGTTAAACATTAAGGGTAGCATGGACCTAGCAAGAAAGTAAATATCAAGAGTGAACTAACTTAAAAATGTTAAACATAATTATATTCTCCAGATAGTTCACTATCCGAAATATAGGGAAATGGAAACACATGTCCATGCAAAAACTTGTACACAAATGTTCATAAAGCACTATTTATAAGAGCCCCAAATTACAAACAACTCAAATGTCTATGGACTGATAAATGAATAATATCCATATATTCAAACAATGAAATATTATCAGCAATGAAAAGGAATAAAGTATTAATATAGGGCAAAACATCAAAGAACCTCACAAATGTTAGGATAGGCCAAGGGATGAACCACAAAAGACCACGTGATTCATATGAGTCAATATATATGAAATGTCCATATGGGCAAATTCATGTGGAAAGGAAGTAGGTGAGGGGTTGAGTATGTTGTTGTTGTTTTCAGTCACTAACTCATGTCCGACTCTTTGCGACCCCATGGACTGCAGCACGACAGGCTTCTCTGTCCTTCACCATCTCCCGGAGCTTGCTCAAACTCATGCCCATTGAGTCAGTGATGCCATCCAACCATCTCATCCTCTGTCACCCTCTTCTCCTCTTGCCTTCAATCATTCCCAGCATCAGGGTCTTTTCCAATGAACTGGCTCTTCACATCAGGTGGCCAAAGTATTGGAGCTTCAGCTTCAGCACCAGTCGTTCCAATGAATATTCAGGGTTGATTTCCTTTAGGACTGACTGCTTTGTTCTTCTTGTGTCTAAGGGACTCTCAGGAGTCTTCTTCAGCATCACAGTTCAAAAGCATCAATTCGTCCATGCCCAGCATTCTTTATGGTCCAACTCTCACATCCTTACATGACTACTGGAAAAACCATAGCTTTGACTATAGGAACTTAGTTGGTAAAGTAATGTCTCTGCTTTTTAATACACTGTCTAGGTCTGTCAAAGCTTTTCTTCCAAGGAACAAGCATCTTTTAATTTCATGGCTGCAATCAGCATCCACGTTGATTTTGGAGCCCCCAAAAATGAAATCTGACACTGTTTCCACATTTTCCCCATGTACTTGCCATGAAGGGATAGGACTGAAGGCCATGATCTCAGTTTTCTGAATGTTGAGTTTTAAGCCAACTTTCTCACTCTCCTCTTCCACCTTCATCAAGAGGCTCTTTAGTTCTTCTTCACTTTCTGCCATTAAAGTGGTATCATCTGCTTATCTGAGGTTATTGATATTTCTACTGGAAATCTTGATTCCAGCTTGTGATTCATCCACTTCTGCATTTCATATGATGTACTTTGCATATAAGTTAATTAACCAGGGTGACAATATACAGCCTTGACGTACTCCTTTCCTAATTTTGAACCATTGCTCCATGTCAGGTTCTAACTGTTGCTCCTTGTCCTGCATTCAGATTTCTCAGGAGTCAGGTAATGTGATCTGGTATTCCCAGTTCATTAAGAATATTCCACAGTTTGTTGTGATCCACACAGTCAAAGTCTTTAGTGTAGTCAATGAAGCAAAAGTAGATGTTTTTCTGGAATTCCCTTGCTTTTTCTATGATCCAGTATATGTTGGCAATTTGATCTCTGGTTCCTCTGCCTTTTCTACATCAGTTTATACGTCTGTAAGTTCTCCATTCATGTACTGTTAAAGCCTATGCTTGATTTTGAGCATAATCTTGCTGGCATGTGAGATGAGTGCAACTATACAGTAATTTGAACATTGTTTGGCATTGCCTTTATTTGGGATTGGAATGAAAACTGACCTTTTCCAGTCCTGCAGCCACTGCTGTGAAAGTGTTAGTTGCTCAGTCATGTCTGACTCTTTGTGACCCTAGGGCCTGTAGCCCACCAGGCTTCTCTGTCCATGGGATTTCCCAGGCAAGAATACTGGAGCAGGGTGGCCACTGCTGAGTTTTCCAAATTTGCTGGCATAGTGAGTGCAGCACATTAACAGTATCAACTTATAGGATTTTAAATAGCTCAATTGGAATTCCATCACCTCTATTAGTTTTGTTTGTAGTAATGCTTCCTAAGGCTGACTTGCCTGCACAGTCCAGGATATCTGACTCTAGGTGAGTGACCACATCATCACAGTTAACTGAGTCACTAAGAGCTTTTTTGGACAGTTCTACTATGTATTCTTGCCACCTCTTCTTAATATCTTCTTCTTCTATTAGGTCCCTACCATTTCTGTCCCTTATTGATCCCATATTTGCATGAAATGTTCCCTTGGTATCTCCAAGTTTCTTAAAAAGATCTCTAGTCTTTCCCATTCTTTTTTTTTTTTCTTCTTTTATTTCATTGTTCCCTTAAGAAGGCTTTCTTACCTCTACTAAAACTTGCTATTTTCTGGAACTCTGCATTCAGTTAAGTATATCTTTCCCTTTATCCTTTGCCTTTCACTTCTCTTCTTTTCTCAGCTATTTGTAAAGCCTTCTCAGACAACTACTTTGCCTTCTTGCATTTCTTTTTCTTAGAGATGATTTTGGTCACCACCTCCTGTACAATGTTATGAACCTCTGTCCATAAATCTTCAGCCACTCTGTCTAACAGATCTAGTCCCTTGAATCTATTTGTTACCTCCACTGTATAATCATAAGGGATTTGATTTAGGTCATACCTGAGTGGCTTAGTGGTTTTCCCTAAGCCATTGGTTTTCAATTTGAGCCTGAATTTTGCAACTGGGAGCTCACGATCTGAGCCACAGTCAGCTCCAGGTCTTATTTTTGCTGACTATATAGAGCTTCTCCATCTTCAATTGCAAAGAAGATAATCAATCTGATTTCAGTACTGACTATGGTGATGTCAGTACACCACCAGATGGTGATATCCATGTGTAGAGTCAAAGTGATTGCCAGTGGGTTTCTCTCTGAGGTGATGAAAATGTTCTAAAATTAAACTGTAGTGTTGATTGAGTAACTTTGTAGATATACTGCTGCTGCTGCTGCTGCTAAGTCACTTCAGTCGTGTCCGACTCTGTGTGACCCCTTAGATGGCAGCCCACCAGGCTCCCCCATCCCTGGGATTCTCCAGGCAAGAACACTGGAGTGGGTTGCCATTTCCTTCTCCAATGCATGAAAGTGAAAAGTGAAAGTGAAGTCGCTCAGTCGTGTCCGACTCCTAGTGACCCCATGGACTACAGCCCACCAGGCTCCTCGTCCATGGGATTCTCCAGGCAAGAGTACTGGAGTGGGGTGCCATTGACTTCTCCGTAGATATACTAGAAACCATTGAATTTTATACATCAAGTGAGTAAATGTATGATACGTGACTTATTTATCAACATGCTGTTAAAAAGAGTAAACTGAAGTTTACAATTGTGGGTATATACATGTGCATGTATCACCTAGATTAATATCAGAAAGGGCAAGGAAGTAGAAAAAGAAGAACAAACTTGGCCCAAGTTAGCAGAAGGAAAGTGAAAGTGAAAGTTGTTCAGTTGTGTCTGACTCTTTGTGACCCCATGGACTATACCATCCATGGAATTCTCCAGGCCAGAACACTGGAGTGGTATCTGTTCCCTTCTCCAGGGGATCTTCCCAACCCAGGAATTGAGCCAAGGTCTCCTGCATTGCAATCCACTCCAGTGTTCTGGCCTGGAGAATCCCAGGGATGGGGGAGCCTGGTGGCTGCCGTCTATGGGGTCACACAGAGTTGGACATGACTAAAGTGACTTAGCAGCAGCAGCAGCTCCTGCACTGCAGGTGGATTCTTTACCAACTGAGCTATCAGGGAAGCCTAGCAGAAGGAAGGAAATAATTAATTAGAAGAAAAATAAATGAAGAAGAGAATAGGAAAACAATAGTAATAAAAAAAAGACAAAGCTAGAGTTGGGATTTTTTGAAAAAAAGAATAACCCCTTATGAGACTAATTAAGAAAAAAATAATAATAGCCAAGACTCAAAATCAGAAATAAAAAGGGCAAAGTTACAATTGACTCAAAAGAAATTTTTTAAAGGGTCAAACTCTTATGAATAATTTATATGGACAAACTAGAACTGGACAAACTAGAAAAAAAGATAAATTCCTACAATCTACCAAGACTGAATAAACAGAAAGCCTGAATAGACCAATGACAAATAAAGAAGACTATATAAGCAATCAAAAGCCTTCCAATAAAGAAAGTCCCAGGAACAGATGACTTCACAGTATTTCGAGGTAAATTCTCAAAATACTTAAAGAAGAATTAATACCAATCCACCTTACAGCCTTCCAAGAAAAAGAAGACAGAACACTTTCAAACTTTTGATAGGCCAGTATCAAATAAAGCCCAAGAAAACACTACAAGAAAAGAAAACTACGGGCCAATATCCTTCATGATCATGCATACAAAAAGTCTCAACAAATATTAGGAAACTGAATTCAACAGTGCATCAGAAGGATCATACATCATGATTAAGTGGGATTTATCTCTGGAATGCAAAGACGGTTCAGTATGGATATACCACATTGATAGAATGAAGATAAAAATCACACGATCATCTCAATAAATGCAGAAAAAGCATTTGATGAAGTTCAACACCATTTCATGACAAAAATTCTCAACAAATTACAAGAAACTTACCTCAACACAATAAAGACCATAGATGCATGAAAAGCCCACAGCTAATATCATATTCAATGGTAAAGAGGTGAAGATTTTTCCTCTAAGATCAAGAACAAGGCAAGGAAGCCCAATCCACCACTTCTATTCAACGTAGTACTGACAGTACTAGTCAGAGCAGTAATGCAAGAAAAATAAAAATATCTAAGTTGGAAAGGAAAAATAAAACTCTCTGTTTGTAGACAACATGATCTTGCATAAGGAAAACACTAAAGACTATATAAAATATTGCTAAAACTAACAAGTGCAGTAAAGTTGCAGAGTACAAAACCAACATATAGAAATCAGTGCATGGTATACAATAACAATGAACCATCTACAAAGGAAATTAAGAAAATAATCCTAAAATTGCATCAAAAATCATAAAATGCTTAGGAATAATCTAAGCCAAGGAGGTGACAGACTTGAATGTTGAAAATGATAAAATATTGATGAAAGAAATTAAAGACATTAATTAATTAATGAAAAGGCATTCCTAGCTCATGGACTGGAATACTTTATATTGTTAAAATGTTTATTCAACCCCAAATGATCTATACATTCAATGCAATCCCTACCAAAACCCTAATGGCATTTTTCTGTAAAAGCAAAAAACAATCCTAGTATTCATATAACCAAAAGCACAGATGGCAGAAGTAGGGAACTGGGGTTTTATCAGACTGAAAAGCTTCTGCACAACAAAGGAAATCGTCAACAAGATGAAAAGAAAAGGCATACTATGGAATGGAAGAAAATATTTGCAAGTCATATATCTGATAAAGAGTTAATACAAAAAATATATAAGGAACTCCTACAACTCAATAGAAAAAAACCCCCATAACCCATTTAAAAATAGGCAAAGGAACTGAGTAATCACTTCTCCAAGAAGACACACAAATGGCCAACAAGTAAATGAAAAGGTACTCAGCATCACTAATCATCAAGAAAATACAAATCAAAACTACAATGAGATATCATCTCTTACAGGTTGGTGTTATTATAAGTATATTTATATACACACACACAAAAGTGCTGGCAAGAATTTGGAAAAATTGGAACCCTTGTACACTATTATAGGGATGTAAATGGATGTTTTCTACATGCACTATAGAAAACAAGGTGGAGGTTCCTCAAAAAATTAATAAAACTGTATATTATCCATCAATATCACTACTGCATAAATAACAAAAAGAATGAAAACCTTGAAGAGATATCCAAACTACTGGGTTGATTGCAGCATTATTCACAATAGCCAAGACATGGAAGAAGCTTAATGTCCATCAACAGATGAATGACTTTAAAAATGTGAGACAGATAAACACACACACACACACACACACATTTTTCAACCTCAAAAAAGAAATAAATCTTTCCATTTTCAACAACATGGATGAACCTGGAGGACATATGCTAGTGAAATAAGCATATGTAAAATGATAACCATTACACCGTCCCATTTTCATGAGGAACCTAAAATGGTCAAATTCATAGAAGCAGAGAACAGACTGGTTTTTGTCAGGGGCCGGGGAAAGGGAAACAGGGAAGTATTGGTCAAAGAATACAAAGATTCAATTATGCAAAATGAATAAGTCCTAGAAATCTACTGTACAATACAGCTTACAGCCTACAGATAACAATACTGCTTTGTAAACTTTAAAATTTGCTATGAGGGTAGGTCTTACATTGTGCTCATATTTCAAAAAGTAATAAATAATAATAAAGGGGAAGGAAGAAAATTTTTGGATGTGACAGATGTTTATACCGTCAATTGTGGTGATGGTACAGTGTACATACTTATGTGCAAACTCTCCAAGTTGTATATATAGAAGAATCTGTGTTGTCTAAAAACATCAAAAGACTAGATTATAAAACCCATGAGAGTTTTGTTCTCTTCTGTATGTCTAGTACCTACAAAGTATAAATAGATACTGGCTTAATCAATAAACAAATAGGAAATAAAACACAAAACTAGTTAAATATAATTGATAACACATGATTGAACTCTTGAAAACAGGGCCCTATACTGTACATCCAGGAAGCACTATCTGTAATCTTTAAGGAATCACTTGACATTTGGAGAACTTCCATAAATTTAAGTGAAAAAACGGACAATGTTTCCAAAGGAAAAGGAAACACCTATAGATCAAGGAAATCTGAACTGAATTTTTGAGCAAGTGAGGCCTTCAAAGTTGTGACCATTAGGAAACATGATGACATCTCTAATCCAACACTTGACCCAGTGGTCTTGCTCGCTGACGGATTTACACAAATTCTCTCCTAGGTATCAAAACAAACACACACACACACAGCACAATAATGACGTGGACTGTTGGCTTGTTCCAGATATATTGACTTGAATATATATACGTCCCTGATGTCCTTCTATTTAATAGGTCACACTATAGAAAGGCTGTTTCTGTTTGATAACTGACCCAGAAAAATGTCTTTATGTAAGAATAAGATGGTGCTCACCCACCATCATAGGAGCATGCGCCTTTGAGTTTTTTCAGGATTGATGAGTGATTGGCATTTCCCCATTCTTCTTACTCTAATTCTCCCATATTCATATCACACAAGTTACCAGGGTTAAGGTTAAAACTGTTAGGGTAGATGCCCATCAGCAGATGAATGGATAAGAAAGCTGTGGTACATATACACAATGGAGTATTACTCAGCCATTAAAAAGAATACATTTGAATCAGTTCTAATGAGATGGATGAAACTGGAACCTATTATACAGAGTAAAGTAAGCCAGAAAGAAAAACACCAATACAGTATACTAATGCATATATATGGAATTTAGAAAGATGGTAACAATAACCCTGTGTACGAGACAGCAAAAGAGACACCGATGTATAGATCAGTCTTATGGACTCTGTGGGAGAGGGAGAGGGTGGGGAGATTTGGGAGAATAGCATTGAAACATGTATAATATCATGTATGAAACGAGTCGCCAGTCAGGTTCGATGCACGGTACTGGATGCTTGGGGCTGGTGCACCGGGACGACCCAGAGGGAGGGGAGGGGAGGGAGGAGGGAGGAGGGTTCAGGATGGGGAATGCGGGTATACCTGTGGTGGATTCATTTCGATATTTGGCAAAACTAATACAATATTGTAAAGTTTAAAAATAAATAAAATTAAAAAAAAAAAAAAAAACTGTTAGGGTTGAGGATTCATTCCCCTACTCTCTGAAAACAAAGTCAAATCCCTTGGAAGACACAGCTAAGTACCTGCGGCTCAGATCCACTAAACAAACCTATCTGAATGGCTCACTGAAGGAGCTTCTAATATCCTGGGATTTTATTTCCAACACATAAGAATTCATGATATATTCAAAATAGATTGATTATCTTTAAATTACAACTTTTAGTTCATTCATTTTATACCAATGTCACATGTAAACAAAAGTCTAGTATCTGTACATTTTTCTCATATTCACTCACTAGTTACAGAAATCTTTTCTGTGGTATTTACCTTGAAACCAGGGCTACCCATTAATCCATCCTTTCCATGTCTTCCAGGTTCTCCCTGGAAAATAAGGACAAGTATTTTAATATATTTTTGCACTAATGTTTCTTTTTTAAAAGAAGATAGTACAGGATAAATTTTATTTAATGTAGAATACTTAAGAAAAATTTCCGTCAAACTCACAGCACGTCCAGGAAGGCCAGGAAAGCCAGCGTTCCCCTGTTCACCTTTTGCGCCCTGTTTTTAAAAACAAACAAAAACAATCTTTACAAGGTTTTGAAATTCCAACTCAAACTTAAATAGGAAAGAAAGATAATGTCCTCAAGGACTGATAGAACGCATGGAACCACAGCTTGTGTTGGCCCCGCAGCTTTCGGCATTATTTTACCAGGACACACATGACGTTGAGAATAAGATGGATGCAGAATTATTACAAGCATCTAAACACAGAAACCACATCTAGGCAGAATTAAGAAGAAATGTGTATCTTAAATATAGAGAGAACATAATTTCCCTTCAGTGAGAAAAAATAAGAGTCTCCATGGACATGCTGTTAAACAGCTACTACTTCCAAGTAATCTCTCTCTATAAATATTTTGAAAGTTCAGAAGGGTCAATAACACAAAGTATTCTTATAGAAAATCAAGCATAACAGTCAATAGTCATTTTTCCATTATTTCGTTGTTCTGAATAAACCCCACAGAGAAAGGTGAAAAAAGCTAATTGCCAGAACAGTGGACTGGGACTGAAATTTCAATTTTCTATTTCCATTATATTGAAAGTTCAATATGATACTCTAAACTTCCCTTTTTGCCATAAAATCCAGGTGCTCCTTTATCTCCTTTGGGGCCCATTTCACCCTAAAAGACAAAATATAAATCCTGAGTTTTAGAGAAGTATTTAGTATTTCTCTTATAGATTAAAGAAAAACACCAATTATACACAACAGAGTTTAATATGCTAACATCAAAGTAAAGTAGAAATAAAATGTTTAAAATTTATTTACAAAAGTCTTATATCCCAGGCTTTATAAAGCAAAAGCAAGGAAAAGTGAGGGCATTTGATACTCTAACAGGGCTTTATATGATAAAAGTTAAGAGAATTTCTGTATAATCAAAGTTACTCATCAACTTTTAAATACTATAAGATTTACAACACTATAGATTTATGGCTTAAAATTTTAAAGGAAATTTGTAAAAGCTTTATGTAAACTATATACTAATCTTAACCTAGTCATTTAATATATGAGCATTTATTGATAGCACATTTATAACACAGTTATTTCAAATTTGAAGTAAAATGCAACATTGCTTAATTTTATAAAGAATAGGTTTCTTCAACCTTCGATCCTGGTATTCCATGAAGCCCAGGAAAACCAGGAAGTCCACGGTCACCCTGAAAATAAAACAAATTAATTAAAGAAAACACATTTCAGCCTAAAAATATCAACATATACTCTTCCACCTCATTCTTGACAAAATCTATTGGAAACAAATCTGCAAACAGTTAAATATACATCTACACTAAAACCCTGTCTCTATAAAAGACTAATCCTCTTTTAGCAGAGTTTCATTTATAATCAGAGAAGGAGAATATGAGAGGCCAGGAGAATCTCATCAACAGTCCTTACCCAACCTTAGAGAGCAGTCATCCATTCTAAAAACACTTAGGCTTTTATGTGGCAAGACCTAGGAGTTAATGGAAATGGCCGAGGGCTAACACTCTCCTGAGAGAGCTGTCCTCTGAGGTCCCAGCTCAGTGCAGATAGACCTGAGATGAAAGTCTAGGATTCTGTGGAGGATTTTTCTCCTATTGCAGGTCTCAGTACATTGTTTGTGAAAGTGAAAGTGAAGTCACTCAGTCGTGTCCGACTCTTTGTGACCCAGTGGACTGTAGCCCACTAGGTTCCTCTGTCCATAGGATTCTCCAGGCAAGAATACTGGAGTGGGTTGCCATTTCCTTCTCCAGGGGATCTTCCCAACCCAGGGATCGAACCCAGGTCTCCTGCATTGCTGGCAGATGCTTTAACTACTGAGCTACCAGGGAAGCAGGTGTATATTCATATGTGTCTACCAGAGCCTCCTGTCTCACTCATATATACCCATTTAGCATTCCCTCCAGAGAGGGTCCTCCCGCCCCCAACCTAGGTAAATGCAAGATCCACCTTTCCTACCAGGGCTACCAAAACTGGTCTGCTTTCCCCACCAGAATGATGTTGTTATTGCGAACCAGGGAAACAGGAAAAAAGGTACAGTCTCTATCCTCACGGAGAAGGCGATGGCACCCCACTCCAGTACTCTTGCCTAGAAAAGCCCATGGACAGAGGAGCCTGGTAGGCTGCAGTCCATGGGGTCGCGAAGAGTCGGACACGACTGAGCGACTTCACTTTCACTTTTCACTTTCACCCATGGAGAAGGAAATGGCAACCCACTCCAGTGTTCTTGCCTGGAGAATCCCAGGGATGGGGGAGCCCTGTGGGCTGCCGTCTATAGGGTCGCACAGAGTCGAACACGACTGAAGCGACTTAGCAGCATAAAGAGGGAAGGATCTATGTGATCTCCAGAAGAGGAGAGATGGAGAAAATCACAACAGTGTGATATTTGGTGGACATAATTTTAATACTTATTTCTGTGGGACTTAGTGCTGCTGTCTTACCTTCAAAAATCTTAATTGTCAAGACAGAGTTTCAAGAGAAGCCCAATGGCTCACTCAGCAAGATTTAGGTTAATTCACGTTTATTTAGGCAAATTAAGACACTGCATACAAAAAAATGTATGATTTCCTTAGCTGTCTGGTAGAGAGAGAAGAAGATGTGACCAATTATCTATGATAGATGTAACTCTTAAAAATTGCAATTTTAATGAAGGTTGTTTATTCACACGTTTTAAAGAGTTGACAGTTATTCAAGGCATAGAACCCTTGAAAGGCTACTCTTTCCACCCTAAATTCCAAGTCACCAAATCACATGGTTACCTTACTACCCCATTTTTCCATTTCCAGCATTAAGGTGAGAGAACTACCTATCTGAATTGAGACAAGAGTTGAAGGTCAGGTAGACAAGATACACTCTTGATAAGATGGAATTTAGCTGACTAATCAGTACTTAATAAAAGTACAAAAAGAAGGGTAAACTGAACTCCCTTTAAGGGTGAACCTAGTCCCACCTAAGAATTCCATTCTCTGACTACTTATAGAAGACACCATCTTCAAACTGGTGATATTTTCCTGGAGATAAGATAAACCAACCTAAGATGAAGTGAGAAGACCAGGAAAATTAACCCACACTGGAACCAAGAAAACATAAAATCTGGACAAAACTACCCTCAATGTGCATAAGCAAGATTTTTAAGTAAAACTAAAAGGCACAGCATCCATATTAATATCCAGCAATGAAGAGGGGAGGAGCAGAGAAACAGTAAAATGCTTGGAGATTACTAAGGCAATATCTACAAAATACAAAGCACAAGAAAGGGAAACTCAAACCCAATACACTCAGCCAAGTAGCGTCCAAGGTTTAAGAGTAATAGGTAGCAAAGAAGTTGTAAAAGTAAGCCCGTGTCTACCTACAATGGTTCTGTAATGTGAAAGACAAATGCTGCTATGTTTGCCATTAAGCAGTTGAGTCATCAGTTACTGCAGGAAAGGTTAGCCTACGTTGATTAATATAAAAATTTATCTACTAGCAAAAAGAGGCTGCCAAATAATAATATTTAAAAAAAATAAATATGGCGGTGGCTCTGAGGCTAGGTAGTGGCCACTGAAAAATTTTGGAGGTTGGAAATACAGTGATTTGTGTAATGCAGTGAATATTTGGTGAAAACCTTGCTTGTAATTAACTGTAAAGGCAAAGAATGCATCCAATGAACTTAGCTAAAGAACTGAAAAAAAGAATGACAGTATCAGGAATCAGTTGGTATTGGCTACATCTGAAAAGGTAACTATAAAAGAGATCAGTACAGAAAAGAATCAGCCAGTTTTCAAGTTGCAATTAAAAGAATAGACCAAGTCTAAAAATACTGGGATAGGGAGAATACACCTTTTAACCCCCATCTCTAATAGGCAAATTAAGAAATTGGAGAAGGCCTTTGAAAGAAGTTCAGTCAAAACACAGCCTCTGTAAAGGAACAACTCAAGTGTGTGCCCCTAAAAACCATTCTCAGTTCAGTCAGTTCAGTTCAGTTGAGTTGCTGAGTTGTGTCCGACTTTTGCGACCCCATGGACTACAGTACACCAGGCCTCCTTGTCCATTGCCAACTCCTGGA
The DNA here is from genome assembly GCF_029378745.1 of Bos indicus. NCBI lineage: Eukaryota > Metazoa > Chordata > Mammalia > Artiodactyla > Bovidae > Bos > Bos indicus. The sequence goes on along the minus strand of NC_091782.1, from coordinate 5,698,932 downwards.
GCTTTCTCAAACTCACGTTCATTGAGTCAGTGATGCCATCCAACCATATCATCCTCTTCTGTCCCCTTCTCCTCCTGCCTTCAATGTTTCCCAGCATCAGGGTTTTTCAAATGAGTCATTTCTTCGCATCAGGTGGCCAAAGTATTGGAGTTTCAGCTTCAGCATCAGTCCTTCCAATGAATATTGAGGACTGATTTCCTTTAGGATGGATTGCAGTCCCTTGCAGTCCAAGGGACTCTCAATTCTTCTCCAACACCACAGTTCAAAAGCATCAATTCATCAGTGCTCAACTTTCTTTATAGTCCAACTCACATCCATACATGACTATTGGAAAACCTATAGCTTTGACTAGATGGACCTTTGTCAGCAAAGTAATGTCTCTGCTTTTTAATACGCTGTCTACGTTGGTCGTAACTTTCCTTCCAAGAAGCAAGCATCTTTTAATTTCATGGCTGCAGTCACCATCTGCAGTGATTTTGGAGCTCAAAAAAACCAAGTCTGTCACTGTTTCCAATGTTTCCTATTGTATTTGCCATGAAGTGATGGGACCAGATGCAATGAACTTAGTTTTCTGAATGTTGAGCTTTAAGCCAACTTTTTCACTCTCTTTAATTTTCATCAAGAGGCTCTTCAGTTCTTATTCACTTTCTGCCATAAGGGTGGTGTCATCTGCCTATCTGAGGTTATTGATATTCCTCACAGCAATCTTGACTCCAGCTTGTCCTTCATCCAGACCAGTGTTTCTCATGATGTACCCTGCATATAAGTTAAATAAGAGGGTGACAATATACAGCCTTGAAGTACTCCTTTCCCTATTTGGAACCAGTCTTGTTCCATGTCCAGTTCTAACTGTTGCTTCTTGACTTGCATACAGACTTCTCAGGAGGCAGGTCAGGTGGTCTGGTATTCCCATCTCTTGAAGAATTTTCCACAGTTTGTTGTGGTCCACACAGTCAAAGGCTTTGGCATAGTCAATAAAGCAAAAGTAGATGTTTTTCTGGAACTCTCTTGCTTTTTCGTTTGATCCAATGGGTACTGGCAATTTGATATCTGGATCCTCTGCCTTTTCTAAAACCAGCTTAAACATCTGGAATTTTGCAGTTCACATACTGTTGAAACCTGACTTGGAGAATTTTGAGCATTACTTTGCTAGCATGTGAGATGAGTGCAATTGTGCGGTAGTTTGAGCATTCTTTGGCATTGCCTTTCTTTGGGATTGGAATGAACACTGACCTTTTAAAGTCCTGTGGCCACTGCTGAGTTTTCCAAATTTGCTGGCATATTGAGTGTAGCACTTTCACAGCATCATCTCTTAGGATTTGAAATAGCTCAGCTGGAATTCCATCACCTCCTCTAGCTTTGTTCATAGTGATGCTTCTTAAGGCCCACTTGACTTCATACTCCAGGATGTCTGGCTCTAGGTGAGGGATCACACCGTTGTGGTTATCTGTATCATGAAGATCTTTTTTGTACAGTTCTTCTGTGTATTTTTGCCACCTCTTCTTAATATCTTCTGCTTCTCTTAGGTCCATAGCATTTCTGTCCTTTATTGAGCCCATCTTTGCATGAAATGTTCCCTTGGTATCTATCTCTAATTTTCTTGAAATGATCTCTAGTCTTTCCCATTCTATTGTTTTCCTCTATTTCTTTGCATTGAACACTGAGGAAGGCTTTCTTATCTCTTCTTGCTATTCTTTGGAACTCTTTATTCAAATGGGTATATCTTTCCTTTTCTCCTTTGTCTTTAGCTCTTCTATTCACAGCTATTTGTAAGGCCTCCTCAGACAGCCATTTTGCCTTTTTGCTTTTCTTTTTCTTGAGGATGGTCACGATCCCTGCCTCCTATACAATGTCACAAACCTGTCCACAGTTCTTCAGGCACTCTGTCAAATCTAATCCTTTGAATCTATTTCTTACTTCCACTGTATAATGGTAAGGGATTTGATTTACCTGAATGGTCTAGTGGTTTTCCCTACTTTCTTCAATTTAAGTCTGAATTTGGCAATAAGGAGTTCATGATCTGTGCCACAGTCAGCTCCCAGTCTTGTTTTTGCTGACTGTATAGAGCCTCTTCATTGTTAGCTGCAAAGAATATAATCAATCTGATTTTGGTATTGACCATCTGGTGATGTCCATATGTAGAGTCTTCTCTTTTGTTGTTGGAAGAGGGTGTTTGCTATGACCAGTGCGTTCTCTTGGCAAAACTCTATTAGCCTTTGCCCAGCTTTGTGCACACCAGGACCCAGGAGAAATGAGCAGTGACCCCACTGGAGACTGAACCAGACTTGCCTGTGACTGTCCAGGAGTCTCTAGCAGAGGGGTGGGTTGGCACTGGCCTGCTGCAGGGCTGGGGGCACTGAGTGTAGCAGGGCATCATGCATGGGACCTTTTGAAGGAGGTCACCATTGTCACCATTATCTTCATTACCTCCACCAGAGTTTGGCCCATGTAAATTACAGGGAGGGAACACAGCTCCACCCATCAACAGAAAATTGGATTAAAGATTTACTGAACATGGCCTTACCCATCAGAACAAGACCCAATTTTCCCTTCAGTCTCTCTCCCATCAGGAAGCTTCCATAAGCCTCTTATCCTTCTCCATCAGAGGGCAGACAGTCTGAAAACCACAATCACAGGAAACTAACCAATCTGATCACATGGACCACAGCCTTGTCTAACTCAATGAAACTATGAACCATGCCGTGTAGGGCCACCCAAGACGGACGGGTCATGGTGGCGAGTTCTGATAAAATGTGGTCCACTGGAGAAGGGAATGCCAAACCAATTCAGTACTCTTGCCTTGAGAACCCCATAAACATGAAAAACTATTCTCAAATTCTCTAAATTACTAAAAGTTGCTTCAAAACATTCTCTCAAGCTGGACATGATGGTTTAATAAAAAGAAACTGCTACTTATTATTAACTAACCAGTGAATGCAGAAATGGCCATGACTAAAATAAAACTGTGGATGATGCTACAGGCCAGAATCACAAGTCAACAATACAAAATTACAAATAAATATTTGCTGTTGAGAGAATTATTCTACCAAAAGAACCACAAATCTGGACTAAAAGAGACTATGACTGTGCAAAACTTTTAAACAAAGTTGCCTTGTATCACCACTGCTTTTAATGTTTTTCTGCCAGTTTTTACTAGCCCATGAATTAAGACAAAATATAAAAATAAAAGAGGTAAAACCTGGAAAGAAGAGTACAAAATATATTTATTTATGATTATATCTCTATTTGCCAATATACCTATTACCTTGAAATAACTGATAAGAGAAATCAGTTAATTGCTGTTTTAAAAATTAACATACAAAACAGTTTTTATATGTATAAGCAATAACCAATATAAAAATATATTAAAGAAAATGTTCTACTTATAATAGGACCAAAAGAGACAAAAATTCCTACATATAAACTTAGGTAATGTTGAGAACCAATACAAAATAAATTATAATATTATTCCATTGAGTTTTAAGATTGAAATGAGAAGAAAGGTAAATCACAATCCTGAATAGGAAAACTCAATACTGAAGTGATGTTAGTGCCTCTAAAATTAATCCATAAATTCAAAGGAATCCTCATTAAAATAGAAATAGAAACCTCTTTTAAAAATTGAAAAAAAAAAGATACAGGACTTTATGTGGAAAAATAAGCATGTAAGAATAGCCAGGAAAATTTTGATCATAAAGAGTAATGAAGAAGTACTAGGCCTGCCAATATTAAATCACATTATGAAGTGACAATAATTAAACAATTTGGCCGTGGAGAAGATGTAGACAGATAAGTGGAACAGAGTGGAAAGCCAAAAACACTGGACCCAAATGAAAATGGAAATTTAGAAATTGTGAATTGGTTTAGAAATGGTTTTTAAAATAAATGGAGAAAAAGTGAAATTTCATAAATACTGTTGCAGTAATTGGCTATTCTTTTAGAAAAAGAAAGGTAAAAATATGAATACTCATCTAACTTTACTCCAAATACCAAAAATTTTTAAGATTAAAATATAAAATAATAGAAATTTTAAAAATTAAATCATGCATAATTGTATTCAAAATGTTAGAATGCTGAATCTTTCTATACAGATACAAATATAGGAGAAAAGAAGTAAAACTTTATATATATGTACATATACATATATTATATATATACATATTTTAAATTTCTGTATGACTAAAATTCTAAAAAACAAATTAAAACACATAATATAATTCAGGAAAATTATTTTCACAGAATTTATGACATGCATATAAAAATCATTCTTAAAAAAGATGAACAGCCCAGAAGGGAAAAAATGCATATGAATAAAAATCAAATTGCAGAGAAGTAACATTATTTCCATGATTATACAGTGGAAGTGACAAATAGATTCAAGGGATTAGATCTGATAGAGTGCCTGAAGAACTATGGATGGAGGTTCGTGACATTGTACAGGAGGCAGGGATTAAGATCATCCCCAAGAAAAAAATTCAAAAAAGCAAAATGGTTGTCTGAGGAGGCCTTACAAATAGCTGAGAAAAGAAAAGAAGAAAAAGACAAAGGAGAAAAGGAAAGATAAACCCATTTGAATGCAGAGTTCCAAAAAATAGCAAGGAGAGATAAGAAAGCCTTCCTCAGTGATCAATGCAAAGAAATAGAGGAAAACAACAGAATGGGAAAGACTAGAGATCTCGTTAAGAAAATTAGAGATACCAAGGGAACATTTCATGCAAAGATGGGCTCAATAAAGGACAGAAATGGTATGGGCCTAACAGAAGCAGGAGATATTAAGAAGAGGTGGCAAAAATACACAGAAGAACTGTACAAAAAAGATCTTCATGATCCAGATAACCACAGTGGTGTGATCCCTCACCTAGAGCCAGACATCCTGGAGTGTGAAGTCAAGTGGGCCTTAGGAAGCATCAGTACAAACAAAGCTAGTGGAGGTGATGGAATTCCATTGAGCTATTTCAAATCTTAAAAGATGATGCTGTGTAAGTGCTACACTCAATATGCCAGCAAAATTGAAAAACTCAGCAGTGGCCACAGGACTGGAAAAGGTCAGTTTTCATTCCAATCCCAAAGAAAGGAAATGCCAAAGAACGCTCAAACTACCGCACAATTGCACTCATCTCACACGCTAGCAAAGTAATGCTCAAAATTTTCCAAGACAGGCTTCAACAGTACATGAACCATGAACTTCCAGATGTTCAAGCTGGATTTAGAAAAGGTAGAGGAACCAGAGATCAAATTGCCAACATCCATTGCAAGAGAGTTCCAGAAAAACATCTACTTTTGCTTTATTGACTATGCCAAAGCCTTTGACTGTGTGGACCACAATAAACTGTGGAAAAGTCTTCAAGGATGGGAATACCAGACCACCTGACCTGCTTCCTGAGAAATCTGTATGCAGGTCAAGAAGCAACAGTTAGAACTGGACATGGAACAACAACAAATAGGGAAAGGAGTACGTCAAGGCTGTATATTGTCACCCTGCTTATTTAGTTCATATGTAGAATACATCATGCAAAATGCTGGACTGGATAAAGCACAAACTGGAATCAAGATTTCTGGGAGAAATATCAATAACCTAAGGTAGGCAGATGACACCACCCTTATGGCAGAAAGCGAAGAAGAACTAAAGAGCCTCTTGATGAAAATGAAAGAGGAGAGTGAAAAAGTTGGCTTAAAACTCAACATTCATAAAAGTAAGTTCATAGCATCCTGTCCCATCTCCTGGCAAATTATGGGGAAACAATGGAAACAGTGACAGACTTCTTTTTGGGGATCTCCAAAATCACTGCAGATGGTGACTGCAGCCATGGAATTAAAAGACACTTGCTCCTTGGAAGAAAAGTATGACTAACCTAGATACCATATTAAAAAGCAGAGACATTACTTTGCTGACAAAGGTCTATCCAGTCAAAGCTATGGTTTTTCCAGTAGTCATGCATTGATGTAAGAGTTGGACTGTAAAGAAAGCTGAGTGCCAAAGAATCGATGCTTTTGAACTGTGGTATTGGAAAAGACTCTTGAGAGTTCCTTGGACTGCAAGGAGATCCAACCAGTCCATCCTAAAGGAAATCACTCCTGAATATTCACTGAAAGGACTGATGCTGAAACTCCAATACTTTGGCTACCTGATGCAAAGAACTGACTCATTTGAAAAGACCCTGATGCTGGGAAATATTGAAAGCAGGAGGAGAAGGGGACAACAGAGGATGAGATGGTTGGATAGCATCACTGACTTAATGGACATGAGTTTGAGTAAGCTCTGGGAGTTGGTGGTGGACAGGGAGGCCTGGCGTGCTGCAGTCTGTGGGCTCTCAAGGAGTCAGAAATGACTGAGTGGCTGAACTGTACTAAACTGGATACTGTTTCCAAAATCACATGACAGGGTACTTTACCTTACTCACTAAAAAAGAATTACAAATCAAACCAGTATCATTTTGAACTTATAGTAATTAAAATCAGAAATTTTAATGAGTATCAATGCTGAAAAATGTGTGGGAAAAGATATTTTCCACATACTTGTTGATGGAGTACACACTTTCTTGAAGGTAAACAATTTGCATTAAAATTTAGTTATGAAATTAACCCTTTGATTCTCTAATCAATTCCACCTCTGAGAACTTTTCCTATGGATATACTCAGAAAAATTTACTGAGAAATACATACAAAGATGTTCATTACAGTCTTGTTGATAATATACCCACACTAAGGAACCACAGCACCCCTAAGTTAGAGGTTCCTTAAGTTGGAAAAAAAACAGCTCCTATAAGTCTATAGCTGTGATTAAGCTTCTGTTTACAGTTTCACTCACAAAGCCTTTTTGAATTTTCAACTTTCCACTAAACTGCTTGAGTTTTTTTCAACTCTCATCTTTGGCACATAATGCCAATAATCTCTCTTCAAATAGTTCTTTGTATGGGTCATGTGATTTATTAGACCCGAATCTCCTTGAGAAAAACATCCATTCTCCATGCACTCCTATTTTGTCTTAGTAGATGTGATCATTATTTATCAATATTTATATTCTTACTTCTAAGCTTATGGGGGAATCACACTTGTCTGACACTTGAAGTTGGTGTGGTTTACAAAATTTGCTCTGGCTAAATAATGATGAATGGAAGTGGTTTAAGAACAGCTGTTTGATTCTCCAAGGACCTCGTAGCATAATTAGTTATAATCTAGAGAGTGAAACTTCTGCACGCCTGAGTCTGCTAAGAACTTAGTTTAATTTAATGAGCAATAAATCTTTTGTTTTAAGGCATCAGCATTTGGGATTTGTCTGTCATTGCAGCATAACCTACTCTGTCCTAGCTGATGACTTAATGATGATTCATGATAATTTACTGAATAAATAAAATACTTCCATTTTCTAAAATACAGTAAATACTCGAGTCCTCCAAGAAAATTCCATTAAAATAATTATTTTGAGGAGTCACACTCTTGGTTTCCACTTAGTTTACAAGAGATTAGAATCAAAGAGAATCCAACATTTGCAGTAAAGTAGTTCCATTTTCTCCAGGTTGCCTCCAACCCTTTTATGACTGATGAACATGCCTTTGATGAGACTGTCAATCTGATAGGTTGATTAAGAGTCACAGTCTCCAAAGTTAGGCTGAGATTACTTCTTTGAGTAGCAAGAAAATATGAAAACTAATATTTTAAAACTCTCATTCTTTTAAAATTAACATGTGTCTGTGTTTTTAATGTATATAATCCTTTGTTCAGTAGCACAGTGTATAATTCATACATGGGACTACATGCCCAAATGAGTTGACTCATTGGAAAAGACTCTGATGCTGGGAGGGATTGGGGGAAGGAGGAGAAGGGGACAAAAGAGGATAAGATGGCTGGATGGCATCACTGACTCGATGGATGTGAGTCTGGGTGAACTCCAGGAGTTGGTGATGGACAGGAAGGCCTGGCGTGCTGCGATTCATGGGGTCGCAAAGAGTCGGACACGACTGAGCGACTGAACTGAACTGAACATGCCCAAAAGTTTTTCACTGCAAAGATTTTGCAGTTTAAAAATTTTGATGAACCAAGATCTAAAGTGAACAACCCCTTCCTTCTCAAAAGTGATTTTTTTTTTTTCTTTCTTAAAGCCTTTATTTCTGAGATATGGCAGAAACATCTTACAGGTACACATGGAAAAGTAAGATTATGAATCCACTCACATGGCGCAATCAGTGCAAACCATCACTCATCCCTCCAGCCTCCTCCTCCCTCCCCTTTTCCCCCTCCTCCCCTGCCCTTCCTCATCCCTTCCCCCCTTTCCCCTCCCCTTCTCCTCAGCTGCTCACAGGCCTTTCCATACTGCAGCTAATAGAGCAAAAAAGGAAAAATCACACTGTTAAAAAAGATTCTGGTGAAAGCAAAAAAAAAAATAGGGTGAAAAGAAAGCCACACTGAGATGAAGACATTTTGTTTCAACCCCTAATTCTTGAGTAAATTCAGGCAGATGACAAGTTTCTCATTTCTCAGTTTCAAACTTGTAAAAAAGGGATTATCTAGCTCAGAATTACTGTAAAATGGGCAAGGCATGATTTATGCTACTAACCTTATAGGACTTTTTGTGAAGAGGCATGCGATAGAGAATGCATGTGGATAACATACACGCAAGTATATCTAAAAATAAAACAGAAAAACTAGACCCAACAGTAACACCTTCAGGCATCCAAGATAGTACACGTCTTCTACCTCTTCTTTGTTTCTTATCCTCTTAGATAAAAGCAGACACTAAGTGTCACGTGGGCTCAGGCCAGATTTACTGGTAGCTGTTTAAATCTACTAGTACATTCCCTCTCTAACAGGGGCATTCCCTTGGGCTTGGGAGTCACCATTGGACTACGCCTTCCGGAGCATCCCTGCCACAGTTAATCAGTGAGCACAACACAGGGCACACTCAAGTGAAGACAAGAGATGAGAGTCTGAAATCAAGAAAAGACGAAACATTCTGTAAAAACTCAACAAAAGTTTTAAGCTTCCCAATGACGGCAGTAGAGAAAAAGGAAACAGGACAAGAAGTGGCAGAGCAGCTAAGAAATGAGGCAGGACGTAGAATGAACGGTTATTCATCATGAACTGAGAGGCTGAATCCAGTATAGTGCCCTAAAAGGAAAGAGGGTGAAGGATCGGGAAACAGTCGAGAGTCTGCAAAAGCATCTGCAGACGTAGGGAAAGACAAAACACACAGGTCAGCATCACATGGACAGATGGGAGGGAAGCTCAGCCAAGCCTGACTCCAGAGAAGATTTCTGGAGGGTCCTGCTGCCTTGGAGGAAAAGCTTCTAAGGAAAGGAGGTAGGAGAGAAGGAAACCGTGGTGCCACTTCTTCTCTACAAAGGAGAGAAAGTTTTTCTAAAAGAGCCTTGCTTATAACAACTTCAGGATTTCTCCAGATTCAGATGAAACAAAACATTTCATTAAGAAAAAAGTGTGTGTGGATATTTATTTAATAATACTTTATTATTTATTCTACGATTTATAACATATACTTATGCATGCATACATGCATGAGTCATGTCTGACTCTTTGCAACCCTATGGACTGTAGCCCACCAGGTTCCATCTGTCCAAGGGATTCTCCAGGCAAGAATGCTGTAATGGGTTGCCATGCCCTCCTCCAAGGGATCTTCCTGACGCAGGATCAAACCCACATCTCTTACATCTACCTGTATTGGCAAGGGGGTTCTTTATGACTAGCGCCACCTAGGAAGCCCCAACATACACTGATACCAATATATGCTTATCACTGATGTGGATATATATTTGACACATAAATTGATATTCATATTCATTTATATTTAATAATAATAGAATAATAAACTATCATTGGAGGAGAGGAAGGGCATGGGGTTGAAACTGGGACTCCCCAATATCTAGAGAACAGAGAGAGAAGACAACAATTAAATCATGAAAAGGGAACCAGTGAAAGCAAGAGAAAACCTAGGAACATGTGGTCCCAGAAGCCAGGAGAAGAATAGTTCCAAAAAGAAGGCAATAGATAGTTGTGTCAAATGCTGCTGAGACACAGATAAAGAGAGATACCTGAAAACAACAACTCCTGGCTTTCAAAGAGAGGGGAAACTGATGATTTAATCATGCAACATAAGGTTGGGATGGGCAACCTCCTGGAGGGGGTTCAAGAGAGTTTCTGAGTATTTACATTGTGATGGGAAACAGAAAAATAGGGGCTAGCTGAAGGAAGCTTTGTAGTGGGTTTACCTTGGTACGTTTCTGATGGGTCATGCCTTGGGTGACTGGGAAAATTTAATGAAGAAAGATCAAAGTAGCCATATGGTCCAGCAACCCTGCCCCTGGGCATGTAACCTAACAAAACTATAATTTGAATAAGTATCTGCATGCCTGTGTTCACAGCAGTGCCATGTACAATAACCAAGACATAAAAACAGCCTAAGCATCCATCAATAGATGGGTGGATAAAGAAGACATGGGGTCTATCTGTCTGCCTATCTATCTACAGTAGAATATTACTCAGCAAAAAAAGAATGAAATAATGCCATTTGCAACAACATGGATGAACTTAGAGATTATCACACTAAGTGAAGTAAGCCAGAAAGAGAAAGACGTATACTTATGTGTGGAATATAAATATAATATTATATATATATATAAAATACAGCTTATATGTGGAATCCAAAATGTGACACAAGTGAACTTATCCATGAAATAGAAACAAACTCACAGACACAGAGAACAGACTGGGGGTGCCGAGGGGGAGGGCCTGGGGGAGCCATAGAGCGGGAGTCTGGGATTAGCAGATGCAACCTGTTATTTACAGCATGCATAAACAAGGCCCTACTGTATGGCACAGACAACTGTACTGAATATCCTGCAGACAAACCACAATGGGCAGGAATATGAAAAAGAATGCTTACATACATCACATCATGTGAAACGTATGTGTGCAGGCCAGGTTGCTTAAGTTATGCCTGACTCTTTGTGACCCTATGAATTATAGACCACCAGGATCCTCTGTCCATGGGGATTCTGCAGGCAAGAATACTGGAATGGGTTGCTGTGCGCTCCTCCAGGGGATCTTCCAGACCCAGGGATCGAACCCACTTCTCTTATGTCTCCTGTATTGGCAGGCTGGTTCTTTACCACTAGCGCCACCTGGGAAGCCCATAGAACATATATGTATATATACACACACATACACATGACTGAGTCATTCTGCTCACTCTGAGTCATTCTGTTGTACAGAAGAAATCAGCACAACATTGTAAATCAACTTTATTTCAATCAATTTTTTTTTTTTTAAAGAAAAAGCTTGAGACACAGAAGAGCAGGACTAATGAATAACACAGTAATGGAGAAGGATGAGACCTAGAGCACGTAGGAGGGCTGGGCATTACACAAGGACAGTTCACCATGGCAACAGAAGAGAGGGCAGAATAGAGCTACACACACATCAACGAGGGTAAAGGGAGCAAAACAAGGTTTACGGCACTCCTGAAGGTGCAATCCAACACTAAGAGAAACAATAATGGATAAACTACAATTTTTTTTTTTTTTTTGGCAGTTTACAAATCACCATGATGACCATGGTCATCACCCCTAATTTACAGTGTTTAATTCTGGTCAAACATATGCCTGGCCTTAGTTAGTCTGCACAACAAGGCTCTGAAGAAATACTTGTAGCCCAACCTTCTAGATTTGGGAAAACAGATTTAAAGACAGTAAGAAGCATGACTAGGAAGGTGAAGCAGTCTAAATTCAGGGTACAGCCTGAAACTTGTCACTGCATTAAGCCTTCCCCCACCTTGCAACACACAGGGGCACACACCCACGTTTGGGCCACGGGGCTATCAGAAATCTACATGGGCAGACTACTCTCCCTAGTTAAGAAAGAAGGAAAAAGAAGAATAAAGAAGTAAAAAGTGGCCCCTTCCTAAGCCAATTCTATGTCTCCCTCCTATGTCATTACTGGCTTTGTTTAAATTTTATTAAAAAAAAATAATCTATCTACAGGAACACTGCTAGAGGTGAGAGGTGAAGAAGTAAAGCCACTGGAATGCTGAATTTTAAAATATTATTCCCTAATAACCCTTTCAGCTGGGTCCTTTATTACTATTCTCAACATATATATATTGGAATTCCTTGATTGTGTAATAGATGTCACTGTAACATCACTTCAGCTTTTGCCTTTCAAAGCCCAGATAATGAGGCTTATTCATCTAAGAAAGGCTCGCTCATCACATGATGCCCTGATATGATGCTGAGAGCAAGTGGACAAAGAGATCCTGAAAAGACAATTCAAGTGTTTGATGCTCTGGTGAAGATACTAAACAAAATGTATATAATTGGTACCATAAAGATAACCTTAGTTAGAATTAAGATATATTTTTTCTTAAACCCTAAAAAACCAAATGATGAATTTGAACAAAGTCTGGCTAGTTTAAAAAAATTATTAATGCTTCCTGTGTCTCTAAAATTACATTTGCCATGCAAAGTTTCATAGTCAATTAGAAAACCCATAAATATACATCAGTTAATCAACCCAGCTTAATGTTTTTTAACAAAATATATTTCTCCACATGATTTAAATATATTAGGCTTCCTTAAGGTTGGGGAAGTGCTTTGAAGTAGTTAAAGTATTTCTTAGAGTCCAAAGAATAGCTTTGGACTGAAAGTCATCAACTGAAGACCATTTGGTGGATAAGATGTCCTCTTAATTTTGTAAATTCAGGGAAAAAGAAACCATACAAAATCTATATACATTCTCTTCCCTGATATGTGAGGAACAAATGTTACAGTCAGCAAGAAAGTGCATATAATTTTAATTATCTTAAGTGGAAACTCCCATGAGAGTTTTCAGTGGAAATCCACAAAATGGAAATTATTCTGGGAAAATATCCCAACAGAGAACAGTACATGTGGAACAATCCCCTGAAGGCCATGGGTGATGCCTGGAAAAAATGCCCTGATTGACCACAAGTCAAGGCCATCCCCAGGGTATGTTTTCAACCTTCCCTTTGCTGAACATTCTGGAGAGAGAACCAAGGAAAAGCCTTTAACTCACTAAACTATTGTAGCTCTCCAGTAAAGCAATTCTCAGAGCCACAGGGGATGTCAAGAGGGAAGTTAGGGGCAACACATTGGGATTTTAGGCCCATAGTCACGTCCACCAGAGTTGACGCCCAAACAATGAACTTCAGAAAACAACACTGAACAAAATCACTGCTAGGCTGAAAACAGAGAAATTTATATAAACATACATCTTATTCATTTTGTCTTCTTCATTAGAATATACGGCTTTCTGAGAGTCACTTGCTTCTATTTTAAAGATAATACAATGACTCAAAATGATAGAGCAGGTAGCTTAAGAGGCAACTAATAGAATTATTGTTCTTTTTTTGCCTAAATTTTATTTTATTGGAGTATAGTTGGTTTACAATGTTGTGTTAGTTTCTGGTGTACAGCAAACTGATGCTGCTCTACGTATATACATATATGTATGTGTGTGTGTGTATATTTTTTTTTCATATTTTTCCATTATGGTTTATCAGCGGATATTAACTATAGCTCCCTGTGCTGTACCGTAGGACCTTGTATTTATTCCTCTTTTTATAAGAGCTTGCATTTCCTAATCCCAGCCTCCCACTCTCTCCCTCCCCCATCCGTCCTCCCCCTTGACAACCACAAGTCTGTTCCCTGTGTCTGTGAGTCTGTCTTTTATAGATTGCTGTTCTTTACTTTTAAATAAGGTGTTTTACTCCAATTCTTTTATGGTGAATGAATAAAAATCCACCATTTAAACCCAAGTCAACACAAAAATATTTAAACAAATATATTCATTTATCCATTCCTAAATACATTTATTCATGCATGCATACTTTTATATATGCACCCCATGCCTGAATCAGGCTACTTGTGAACACATTAAAGAAACAGCAATGATCCTGTACACTAGAATAGAATGAGGTGCCCGGCATGTGGTCTCAGAACAAATATCTGCAGCTTCCCAATGGGATCCCTCATTCTCATTCTCATAGAGGAGTTGGGGGTCTCTCATGATAGCCCAGAGCATTCAAATATAAAACATCTCCATACCTGTGGGCCTGGCCTGCTCTCCATCACTTCCTAAGAAGCACCTTCATCATTTAAAATAGGCAGAGATTGCCAGTGGCTAAAAACATTCACAGAGGCCCAGGTCCCTTGAGAGGCAGGAAGATTTTGTACCATTTCTTCGAGAATTCCATCAACTGCTGTTGTTGCTCTGTCTTCCCCAGCTCCGCCCAGCATTACAGAGCTGCCCTGACAGATTCCACCTTCTCTGTATCTTTTCCGGTCACTGACTGTCCTGTTTGCCCTAACATTTCCTGCCCAGGACACATGCCAGCCACCCCCATGCAACAACCCAACCACAACCTCATTCCTTGATAAACCGACCAGAACAATAAAACAACAAACATTTATTTAAGGAAAATCCTGTACCAGGAACCACACTAAGTATTTTTCATATGTTATCACACTTATTTTGTGATATAAACCTATAAAGAAATCCCCATTGATTCAACAGACAAAATAAGATTCAAAGACATCAAATCACATGCCAAGATCAAACAGCTTGAAAGCAGCACCCCCATCATGAGATCTGCCAGGGGGTCCATCCAGAGATAGTACTTGAGCAGCTACAATTCCCTATAACCAGTATGAACAATCACAAAAATATAAAATGGATGGAGTCCAGATCAGTGTTTCTCAGGTGTGAATACCATGCACCCTGTTTTTAAAAGGCAATCATTTTGCAAGGCTTGTAGCTAGAAAATTAAGCACAAGTTTTCATCAGGTGCAAACAGCAGAAGAGCCTGCAAAGAATGCAGAAATAAGATTGTGCTTTAGGAATTAAGCCAACAAATCATCTTGGCGATCTAAGCAAATCCAAATGGCCTTCTTGGATATGGGCCAGCTTCCTGGATCCAGGATTGGATCCTTGGGGAGGTACTAAAATATTGAACAAATTTAAAGAACATGGTTCTTCCAATTTAAACAAAGAATGCATTAATAAATTAAATACCCCCAAGCACCTAAAATTAAAAAAACAAAAAATAAATAAATGAACATGGCAAATCTCAGAGCTATAGAAAATGAAAGTCAGACAAATGTCTGCACCCACAGAATCCCTACAGGAGAAAGAAGTCCATCCAGTTAGACTAAAATGGGTTTCTATTGTGGAGACTGATAAATGGCTATAGGTGACTAACATGGGAACATACTCCACTCATATAATTCTCTTCTAAGAAGGCAGCTCCCTATGGAGCTTAGCCACAGACAGAGAACACGGCACCAGGGCAATGCAAATACTGGTGCCATTTGCCAGTGGTCATTTCGGACAACCACTTTGTTCTGGTGATAAAAGCCTCCTGTGTGCTTGATCAGCCAATGGTCCCTGACGTTTCTGAGCCAAAATCTTGGACTTCACCAAGATGAACGCCATTGAATGGGGGTCATCACAGGTAACAGCCTTTGTCTTTGAGTGACTGAAACAACCAGCTTTGTTTGTGCGTATTTACCTTTTCTCCATCTCTCCCAGGTTCTCCTTTGTAACCTGGCAGTCCTTGTGCTCCCTAAATTAACCACAAAATAAAAATCTGTTAGTTATGTTCTTTGGTTCACTAGAAACAGTACCTCTAAAATAAGAAGACACAGGCCACGTACTTGTATTCCCGGGGATCCTGGAACACCTGGTGATCCTGCTATTCCCTGATATCCCTGAAGAGAAGGAAACAAGAAATAATTATTTCATCATATTCACAAAGGGCAGCCCTCCATTTCAATTTTCTTTTTGGTTTCACCACGCAGCATGCGAAATCTTAGTTTCTCGATCAGGGATCAAACCCATGTTCCTTACAGTAGAAGCACAGAGTGTTAACCACTGGACCGCCAGGGAATTCCCAGCCTTCCATTTCAGAATTCACTCTTCCTCACAGTTCTCACACCTACGACTTCACTTAATGACTGTTTAAGAAGTTTAAGAAACCACAACTACAAAGGGGCAAATGCTTAATAAGGAATGCACATCGTCCAGTCTTTAGGAAAACAGTATTAAATATCTCCAGCTCAATAAAATCATCGAGAAATGCTTCACTGCAAAAGAAGGCTTTGAGCAGCAAATACAGAGTCAATGTTCAGAGTTCCCGGAGAAATGTTCTGCACATTAGAAACATATTCAATGTATTCGAAAGAAAAGCATCTAGGATTGGAGGATTAAACAAATGTGACACATTTTAAAACTACCTGATTATCAGTTCAGTTCAGTCGCTCAGTCATGTCCAACTCTTTGCGACCCCATGAACCACAGCATGCCAGGCTCCCTGCCCATCACCAACTCCCAGAGTTTACCCAAACTCATGTCCATGAGTCAGTGATGCCATCCAACCATCTCATCCTCTGTCATCCCCTTCTCCTCCTGCCCTCAATCTTTCCTAGCATCAGGGTCTTTCCCAATGAGTCAACTCTTGGCATCAGGTGGCCAAAGTATTGGAGTTTCAGCTTCAACATCCATCTTACCAATGAACACCCAGGCCTGATCTCCTTTAGGATGGACTGGTTAGATCTCCTTGCACTCCAAGGGACTCTCAAGAGTCTTCTCCAACACCACAGTTCAAAAACATCAATTCTTCAGTGCTCAGCTTTCTTTATAGTCCAACTCTCACATCCATTACATGACCACTGGAAAAACCAGATTATGGTCATCTGCAATAAATTATGAATGCTATTCTTCAGGATCAGTCTATAACAGACTTTGGGTTGCCTATTTAGAAAGTTCACCCCACAAACACGGCTATGATGCGTCCCTCTACCTCCCAAGGCTGAGCTGTCTGCTAAGGTCACTTTCAAATCCATTGTGTCCTACACATCCTTCCAGAATTTGGAAACTTGGTAAAACACAACTTTTTCAGACAGACACAGACTATTCAGTCTTCACTCCCTGCATGGCCACTAAACTCCAAAATAAACTTCAGACCCTCAACACTTGCCCAAGTTTCCCTGGATCAGTGTCAGGTTGACTTGGACCACCTGGCACCTGCAAACATTTCCCTCTCTTATTCACATCCCATCTTTCTTAGATCTTACTGTTCAGGTACAGTTTTCTATTGTCAATGATTATTAACACAGATTTCATTAATGTCTCCAATAACATCCTAATTCTTAAACCCAAAAGCTTCATTCCCATGTGGCTATTCATGAGTGTCTGCATGGATCTTTGTATCCACCAAGTTACATGTCAGTACATTTTCAGCTGCAATTTTAGAGACACCAGAAGTCCCTGCTTTTCCATTCCAATTTTCAAATATTCCTTTTACTACCCTTTGTTAACTCTGATAACAATAATAGCAACAATAATGGTGCCTTCAAAAGATCAGTCTCAGATTATTGTTTTTCTCTTTTTATATACTTTCTCATTTTGTAAAGTGCTCTCAGCTACTCCCAGAATGGGGGTGACTATGATTTCTATCACCAACCATCAGTCTTCCCCCATTTGCTTGTTCACAGAATGTATCATCATGTTTTCTCCAGTATTCCTTAAACTCACATATTTATCTTGAGTCCACTGGCCCCACGCTTAAACATTTTATTCCGCCCCATGAACAAGTCTCAAAACGAACCTCTTCAAACTCCATACAAAGCAACCTGCAATTTCCAAACCCACCATCCACTCTTTAGGATGGCACTGTCTCTGTGTCACTGGATTTTGCCCCCTTGAGATGAAAGACGAAGAATCATTTATTTCTATATATCATTGAACAGAGCATCTGCTGCATATTTTGTCAGCCAAACATTGGAAAAATTCACCTCCAAGTCATCCACACAGAATGCAAGTGTAAAAACTCTCTTTCCCCAAGGAACCACGTTTGCTTGTGTGGCTTCTGGAGTTGAAACTGCAGTAATACCACGTGGTTCATGCTCTCAAGATCAGGGAGGAGAAAGAAAAGCCATGGACACAGCTTGTTCAGCTTGGAATCTCTGCCACTCTAGTCATCACTGAATTTCCTTCTCTCTACCTTTGGAATCAGATGGGCCTGGAATTGCTTTTCAGCTGCCACTGCTAGCATGCACCTACACAGAACCAGGTCCATTAAAAATGCCACCACTTAGGGTGCACCTTACATCCTTCAAAACCCTGTGTGCACCATCTGGAGAGGGTGACGTGACTTACAACATGCTGCTATTATTGGGAAAAAAATAATAGTACCAATGATTTATACACTATTAATCATGTTCTAGACTATATACTTCATATATGTTAATCCACTTAATCCTCACAGCCACCTTTTAAAGTCGGTTGTACATTATCCCCATTTGCAAATGAGGAAACTGAGAAATTGCCAAAAGTTACATAGCTAGGAACTAACTAGACCAAGCAGGTAGAAATGTACCTCTCATCAGAAAATGCTTTGTGGCACATCCAGTCCTAGGACTCTAGAACAATTAATCAGATTCAAGAACTCCATGTGCCAGACTAATTTGATCATATTTTTATTGCTTTATTTTTAATAGCTAACATTTATTGCATGCCTAGTATGTGCTGGTATTATTATTATTATTATAATCATTGGCTGCACAGTATGAGGGATCCTAGTTCCTCATCCAGGGACTGAGCACATGTGCCCTGCAGGAGAAGCACAGAGTCTTAACCACTGGATCATCAGGGAAGTCCCCAGATTTGTTTTAAATGCCTTAGAATTCTGAGGACCCAGAGGAAAGAAATGTTAATAAAATCCCTCAAAAGAAAGTCACCATGGAAATTGACTACGTATCAAAATGATTGGTCATCAGCAATGGTTCTCATTTAATGAATTTTTGCTTTCACATTTTTTTTTCAAAAGTCAAGCCAAATGTCATATGTGCTTTATTACTTTATTCAGAAAGGTAATCGTTAGTAGATCAAAAGCTGCCATGGCATCTCTCCCCTCTGAGGAAGGAGTAAGTTAATGTGTTACATTTTAATGGATTAAGGCACTGTAGAGATACCACAGACAGTGTTCCCAGCTCACCTCTGACTCATAATGTGACCTCAGGCACACTCATCACATCCCCAAGTCCTGGGAGGCAACACAGTGAAGTGGAAAGACAATGAATTTTAAAACTGGAAAAGACCTGGGGCTGAATTTTTGCTCCTCCCTTGACTTTCTGCTAAGCCATTTTACAGAGCTAAGCCTCAGCTTCTGACCATAAACCAGAATAATAATAAATCAACAGAGGACTCACAGGTGAAAATGTCTGGCAGTTGTTAGAATCTCAGCAAAGGTAAGCTTCTTTCTTTTCTTCAGGCTCAGTGACTGTGTACAAACCATAGATCGCTCCTGCAGAACCTTATT
Organism: Bos indicus; assembly: GCF_029378745.1. NCBI lineage: Eukaryota > Metazoa > Chordata > Mammalia > Artiodactyla > Bovidae > Bos > Bos indicus. Next base: position 5,679,587 of record NC_091782.1, on the reverse strand, counting down.
CTTTAGCCTTAATGGCCACCGTCAGAGCCTGGGGCATCAGGTCATGCCTCAAGCTCTCCTCAGCACATGTACAGATCCAATGCTCAACATGTAACCAAGTCCTGTGTTTCCAGGGGCCTGTTTGCTTTGTCTTTAGAAAAACAGCAGCACAGGAATAATCAATGCTTCCCACTATATAAGAACCAGCTTACTGCTGTTTTCTTAACATACAAGATGCATTCTTGAAAACTTAATTGTATCAAGAAGCTCAAGGATTATTTTAGAGCTAGAGGAAACATGATTAGCAACAAAATAAAGAAAAACCAAAACCACGTCCGACCTGGGGGATCCCAAGGCAAATCACCAGGAGAAGTTGGATAAATTTCAGTAAAACAAATTTTGGACTAAAAATCAGGAAAATAAAGGTTAACAGGGAGGAATATTACAACATAGAACACTTTCCAAGAGGAGCAAGAAATAAAACATTGCCTGACTCATAGCAGGGTACATTTAAACCAAAAAAAAAAAAAAAGCCATGAAACAGGACAAATGATAAGCTTTTCATATAGGTTACTGAGTTTTTATTTTTATGAATATAGGTGTTTCTGTGTTTTCTTGTAGAACTGCAACTTTCACATTATCATCGACCAATTAATACTACTTAACATTAAATTTGCCCTTTTGCAATTTTAGCAGGTCCAAATACCCACCCTTCCCCCAACTGCAAGATTTCTGAGAGTATGAAAGTCTTTTCCACGTTCACACAAAGTCTCTTTGTAAATGAGTCATTTTTTAGGAAAAAATATTCTTGCTGCCAAATTTCAGGGTTGAAGAATAGAGAACCAATTTACTTTCTTCCATGATTCAGAGTTCTGATGCTCCAGGAAAGATGTATAGCTTTGAAAAGGAAATTAAGAAAATAAAATCATTGTGCAAGAGTCACAATTTCTTTTGAGCCTAGTTCTAATCATAGCATAAAATATTCTGCCAATCTAAATGTATAATTTTGTTTCAGTAATGAAGATAGTCATTGGTTTCTTTTAAATACTCTAAACATAAAAATGAGAATGAAATCCAGAGAAATCTCTTTGGATGTTACTTCCATTTTTAAATGTAAAGAAGAACGTGATTTAAAATTTACACTATTACGTAACTTTCTTCCGTGTTTCCCAAATTTCCAATAGAGTCTCTTAGATACCCAGCCAGGGTAACTAGGCAACCAAAATCAAGTATATACTTTTAATGTGTGCTGTGGATTCTTCTGGGCAACTCAATTCTACACACAACTAAATTTTCTACATAGCTACATTCTAACAATATTCATAAAATTGTCTTTCCAGGTATATCTATTATAGAAATTAATTTGTCACTAAAGCCAAGGAGTTCATAGGCTTTAACTGATTGTTAAAATGACTTGATAAATAAATCACATGAATATCTATAAAATTACACACACACTGAGCTCTAAGAAAGAACCATGATGCTATGGGGGGTGAAGGGTAGGCAGTCCACAGAAGCTTCCCGAAGAGATAGGCTCAAAGGAACAGTCAAGGAAGCATAGTGCATCAGAAGGAGCCCTTCAGCCTGCCCTGCAGTGGACAGGATGAGCCGCATCCATGAGAAGAAAGAAAAGAGATCACAAAGAAGCAGGCTCTGAAACAGGACCGGCATGGGCAGACGGAAGCCAAGTGCACAGCACTGAGGGTCTTCGATCCCTATCCAAGCCGCTCAGCCAGGGGGTCACACAATCAGACTGGAGCTCTGCAAAGCTTACTTGGAGGACAGATGAGAGGGGGCAGGAAATGCATGAAGTGGAAGCTTCCTGCAGGGGAAAGGATGAGAGGTAGAACCTGAATCTACTCAGGGGTGTTTAGTCTAACCTGAAGGTGGGGAACAGGGGGTGAGGGGGTTGGAATTTATGGAATGAAGCCTAGGTTTCTGGCTCGTGCAGAGAGATGGCTGATCCTGCCATTGACTGATGGCCTCTGGGGGAAATACAGTTTAATTGGTGATCAACTTAATAGTAGCACAAACATTAGAAAAATATTTTTATGGACTAAAAAAAAAGTAAATTGAATGACAGTCACAGGAAGAAAGCCTAGAGCTTGAAAAGGTTATTTCATTTATGAAGATTGTTTTTTTATAATCCACCTACTTCCAGAAGTATTTTTAGTAGGTTGGTGGCTAACATTGAAGGGCGTAGAATCAATGGAACTATTTAATACAGGGCAGAAAGGGAGAAATGATTGCACACAGGCAAGAGAGAAGAGTTTAGAGGAATGGAAACCTAGAATCATGATTAGAGTGGTGATTAGACAGGTGTATACATTTGTCAAGACTTGAAATGAGTGTATTTGTATTTTATTGTAAATAATCTATATCACTATAAAATTGACTTATAAAGAAAAGAAGTTATATGCTTTTGAGGAATAAAAAACAGAATTTCTAATTCAAATGAAAGCAAGTTACATTTACTATACAGATCTTCTTTGACTTACAATGGGATTATGTCCAGAAAAAACCATCTTAAATTGAAAATATAAACTGAAAATGCACTGAATACACCTAACCTACTCAACATCATGGGTAGCCTGGAAGACTTAACCATGCTCAGAAGACTTCTATTAGCCTACAGTTGGGCAAAACCATTGTACTGCATCTCACTAGTCTAGGAAAAGATCAAAATTCAAAGTATAATTTCTATTGAATGCATAGTACTTTTGTACCTACTTTTGCATAGCACTTTCAACTTTTTAAAAAGTTGAAAAATCATTAAAACATCTAAAGGTGGGGAGTGGGCAGCAACATCTGCAAGTGAAACTTAATCTAAATCTAGTTCTCCCTGCCTCAGATAAAGGAATGAATGATAATCATAAAACAACACCATCCACTTTCCCATTATAATTCGCCTTGAGCTAACCACTGCCTTCCTTTGACAAATAATCTCTGCAGATACAGCTCTGTTCTGTCCTCAGATTCACAGATTCAATTAAACTTAGTTACGTAAATTACTTCATTCCCTGAATGAGGTTACACTTAAAGTTATACTAAGCTTATTTCGAAAGGAGAATGCACAACTTTTAAAGGTAACTGGTACCATTTTAGTAACTGTTATAATCTCAAAGTAACTATTATAATCTCTATAAGTTATGCTTTATGACCAATAGTTCCTCACTCCATTTCTTGCTCTGCTGCTAACTTTTTTTCATAGTACTTCCCACCATATAATATTGCTTACTTTTTATTATTTCATAATTGTGAATTTATTATCTGTCTCTCCCCACCGGTATGTGAGGTCCAAAACAGCAGGGTATTTTTTCTGTTTTGTTCATTGCTATATTCCCTTACCCTGGAACACTCAATGAAATACCTAGTATGTGAGTGGAAGAATGAAAAAACAAATAAACAAACAAACATATAAACATTGTGTCCAACTAGTCACCACTAACTAGGGCTCTAAAAATAATAGTGGAAACAGCTCTGATTATAATCAGACAGATTATAATCAGACAGCTCTGATTATAATCAGACATTATAATCAGACAGATTATAGTTAGAAGATACAACACAGGCATGAATTGGCCTTTAAAATCACAAGTGCTAAAAACAAACCAATACAATATTGTAAAGTAGTTAGCCTCTAACTAAAATAAATAAATTTAAATTTAAAAAAAATCACAAGTGCTCGGTGTCATCAATTCCTTAATTTAATTAAATATACAAATAGCTTTCACATCTATAACGATTATACACAATTATTATTATTGTACACACTACCTATAATATATAAAATATATTGTAATCTACTTAAGAGATGCATGAGATAAACATGGAAAGATTCATATGTGAGATTTACATAAGGGGTGTATTGAAAAAAAAAATGAAGTAGCTAATCCACTAAGCATTGTCTAGGAAAGCTTTATAGAAGAGGTGAGTTTTATGTACCATTTTATTAGAAAAAGGAAGATAAACTGCCCAGGCGCTGGATACTTCATTTGAGGCAAACGGTCCATATTTGAGCTTACCAGTGAGACTCCTGAGGATGCGTGTGTGTGCGTGTGTTTAGTGGTAGCGGAAGACAGTGCGACCATGAGCATGCTTGGCAGGGAACACAGACTGAGGGGAAGGGAGAGCTCAGGTAGAAACTGTTCCATCTAGAACGTCCCCAACACTTCATAACAAGTCCACCTCCTGTCATTCTCTTTCCCAAACTACATCACAGCCATTCCTTTGACTTGTACACTAACATCTCCCATTTTCCAGACCCCCCCATCTCCACAGCACCCAGCCTCCAGGTCCTCACAGCTCTTAAATGACTGAGTACACAATTGGTACCATATTCAGTTCAGAGTCTGAAAAGAAAAAAGCATAAAAAGCTTGCCTCCTGGGTCCTATTACTAATTATCCCCCCAGCCCCTGCCAAGCTTACTCCGCAAGCCTAGTGTTCCTATTTATTTTATTTTTTATTTCCTAGTGTTCCTTTCCTCCTATTCTCTACCGCCACTCTGGAGGATTGTGGAACTGAGAAGAGCGTCCTCGCTGGGATTACACCTCAGTAATCCCAGTGAGGATTACTCAGTAACCTCCTTGCCCCTCCCAAGGTTGTCTTCTGAGTTGACTCACTTCTGAGCAAATTCCAGTTCCTGCAAACCTCTAACCAAATCCAGCACTCCAAAAACAGGACTGCAGTCTTTCTTAATATTCACATCATATATTACCAACAATGCCAAAAGTCACATTAGCCTTCTAAGTCACACATTACATATGTTAATTCCTCTTTTGACAAGGTTAAATTTAAATGCCATGTCCCAGACAAATATTCTGTTTGAATTTCAGTCTGTTACAATAGCCATCCTCCAAATTCGCCAAAGCTATTTGGATCTTCATGTCAACCCAAAGGCCAAAATAAATTGCCAAAATGAAATCAAGAATCAAAAATTCTTGAAAATCATATTAAGTCAGTGAACATAGAGTATCAAATGCTAAAAAATAAAATAAAATAAAACCCTGGAAGAAACAGCAAAATACTTAATAGTGGGGAAATTTTACTCCTCTTTTGTAAACCAGATAAAGAGAACTATTGACAACATCTATAGCAAAGAATTCATTATCTTAATGTACAAGAATTACATTAATTGCAATCCAAAATACAAGAAAGGACAGTTCATAAAAAGAGAACTCCCTCTGAATGCCAGACTTTTATGTTCAATCATCCACTTACCATTTCTGCTTGAACATCTAACGTAAACATCTGATCTATCCAAAAGCAAAGTCCCGACTCCCCTTTCCCAGTCTTCTCTGCCCCATCCTTCTACATCTCACTAGATTCACCCTTGACTACTCTTTCGCAAACTCATGTCTGATGCATCAGTAAATCCCGGGGGCTCTAACTTCAAAATATCCCCAGAAGATAAGCAGTTCCCTTCCCCTCACTCCTACCAACCTGATGCCAGCCACCCTCCTTTCATTCCTAGATTATTTCCTGTCTCATCTCCCTGCTTTTGCCCTTACCATCCTAAAGCCCAATTTCCATTTTCAACTCGAAAGTCAGAGTCATTTCCTTTACAAATAAGCGATACCACATCAATCCTTTATTCCAGACCCTCCCATGGCTCTTGAGTTCATTCCGACTGAAAGTCAAGTAGTCACAAGGGCCTGCAGGCTCTAAAAGACCCCTCCTTCTTCCCACCGACCTTTTACCTTCATCTGGAGGACTTAAGGTCCTGTGGTTTGGAATTCCCCATCTGTGCTAACTGCCACTTCTGTAAGGTCTAATCCCTGGAGAAAGCCACCCTTCTTCTGGCATCCGTGGACCACTCAGGACAGGCTCAGAGGGGTGGGGCTGGGGGACGCACTGCACCCCACAGCTGACTCTGGACCGAGCACACTTGTCCAGCAGATGTAGTGCATGGTCATCTTCCTGGGTCAGCTCTGGAAAGAGTTAGTCGCTCACTCATCTGACTCTTTGCGACCCCATGGACTGCAGCCCATCAGGCTCCTCTGTCCATAGAATTCTCTAGGCAAGAATACTGGAGCGGGCTGCCATCCTTCTCCAGGGTATCTTCCCCACCCAGGGATTGAACCTGGGTCTCACACATTGCAGGCAGATTCATTACCATCTGAAACACCAGGGAAGCCCTCAGTTCTGAAGGCCCATATGGAGAATCTTGTCCAGAAAGCTGAAGCTTGGTCCAGCTCAACTTTCTCTCTTAGCAAATGTGATGAGTTTGATGAAATCTTAGAAAATCAGCACTGGAGAGGAACTGGGCCTCACTGGGCACCACTTTCTTATTTTCCAGACAGAAAAGCTGAGACCCAAGGAAGCAAAACAACTTTCAAAAGCAGAGAGCAAAACGGCCCCAGATCTTCCCAACCAGCAGCCAGGGCTTTGGGTTCAGGGAAGTACTTTCCTTCATGAAGAGGAATTAATGATGACAGGGAAAAAAAGACAGAAACAAACACCATAAAAAAAAAAACTTCTACAAGATCATAAAGTAGCCTCATGTTTCCCCAAAATGGCCTGCTTTTAAAAAACTCCAATGTTCATAGCATTCCAGCCTTTAATAGTTGTCCTACTCTTAAGTACCTAAGAGGATACATAAATATTTCCTCTGCCTCTCTTTTGATAGTGTTGAAACAGTAAAATAGTAATACGTTCAGACACTGTGCTGAGAGAAGTCATTTAACTGATAGAGAAATGAGAAAGCGGTGGAAGGATTTGAAGGCAGCTCTTTAATTTGGGTCGAAGGCATTTTCCTGATGAAAATTAGTGTTTCTCCAGAGTGGAATAATTTCCTATTTAAAGCTTCAGTTGACTTGGCCTCGTTATAATGTGAAAAAGATTCAAATTGCTGATTGAGGGGGGTTGCACAGAACCAAATCCAAACAAAGCAGAATTCCCTTCGATTTGTTCCATCCAAGTTTCCTTGGCCAGATGGCTTCAGCCACCAGCCAGAGCCCCACCCACCACACCCCACTCCACCGCTGGCCCTGGACACGCACTAATGACCCTCAGCTGCTCTGGCCCCAGGCTCACTTTCTCCTACTGCCTGGCCACCCAACCTCCTATCTCCTATAAGAGGGGAAAAGACAGGGGGAGGGAAGATATTTAAGAGAAAATGGATGTTGTATTTTGTCAAAGGCTTTCTCTGCATCTATTGAGATAATCATATGGCTTTTATTTTTCAATTTGTTAATGTGGTGTATTACATTGATTGATTTAAGAATATTGAAGAATCCTTGCATCCCTGGGATAAAGCCCACTTAGTCATGGTGTATGATCTTTTTAATGTGTTGTTGGATTCTGATTGCTAGAATTTTGTTAAGGATTTTTGCATCTATGTTCATCAGTGATATTGGCCTGTAGTTTTCCTTTTTTGTGGCATCTTTGTCAGGTTTTGGTATTAGGGTGATGGTGGCCTCATAGAATGAGTTTGGAAGTTTACCTTCCTCTTCAATTTTCTGGAAGAGTTTGAGTAGGATAGGTGTTAGCTCTTCTCTAAATTTTGCAGATGACATGATCCTCTACATAGAAAACCCTAAAAACTCCACCAGAAAATTACTAGAACTAATCAATGAATATAGTAAAGTTGCAGGATATAAAATCAACACAGAAATCCCTTGCATGCCTATACACTAATAATGAGAAAATAGAAGAGAAATTAAGGAAACAATTCCATTCACCATTGCAATGAAAAGAATAAAATACTTAGGAATATATCTACCTAAAGAAACTAAAGACCTATATATAGAAAACTATAAAACACTGGTGAAAGAAATCAAAGAGGACACTAATAGATGGAGAAATATACCATGTTCATGGATTGGAAGAATCAATATAGTGAAAATGAGTATACTACCCAAAGCAATTTATAGATTCCATGCAATCCCTATCAAGCTACCAACGGTATTCTTCACAGAGCTAGAACAAATAATTTCACAATTTGTATGGAAATACAAAAAACCTCGAATAGCCAAAGCTATCTTGAGAAAGAAGAATGGAACTGGAGGAATCAACCTGCCTGACTTCAGGCTCTACTACAAAGCCACAGTCATCAAGACAGTATGGTACTGGCACAAAGACAGAAATATAGATCAATGGAACAAAATAGAAAGCCCAGAGATAAGTCCATGCACATATGGACACCTTATCTTTGACAAAGGAAGCAAGAATATACAATGGATTAAAGACAATCTCTTTAACAAGTGGTGCTGGGAAAACTGGTCAACCACTTGTAAAAGAATGAAACTAGAGCACTTTCTAACACCATACACAAAAATAAACCCAAAATGGATTAAAGATCTAAACGTAAGACCAGAAACTATAAAACTCCTAGAGGAGAACATAGGCAAAACTCTCTCCAACATACATCACAGCAGGATCCTCTATGACCCACCTCCAAGAATATTGGAAATAAAAGCAAAAATAAACAAATGGGACCTAATTAAACTTAAAAGCTTCTGCACAACAAAGGAAATTATAAGCAAGGAGAAAAGACAGCCTTCAGAATGGGAGAAAATAATAGCAAATGAAGCAACTGACAAACAACTAATCTCAAAAATATACAAGCAACTCCTACAGCTCAACTCCAGAAAAATAAATGACCCAATCAAAAAATGGGCCAAAGAACTAAATAGACATTTCTCCGAAGAAGACATACAGATGGCTAACAAACACATGAAAAGATGCTCAACATCACTCATTATCAGAGAAATGCAAATCAAAACCACTATGAGGTACCATTTCACGCCAGTCAGAATGGCTGCGATCCAAAAGTCTACAAGCAATAAAGGCTGGAGAGGGTGTGGAGAAAAGGGAACCCTCCTACACTGTTGGTGGGAATGCAAACTAGTACAGCCACTATGGAGAACAGTGTGGAGATTCCTTAAAAAACTGGAAATAGAACTGCCTTATGATCCAGCAATCCCACTATTGGGCATACACACTGAGGAAACCAGAATTGAAAGAGACACGTGTACCCCAATGTTCATCACAGCACTGTTTATAATAGCCAGGACATGGAAGCAACCTAGATGTCCATCAGCAGATGAATGGATAAGAAAGCTGTGGTACATATACACAATGGAGTATTACTCAGCCATTAAAAAGAATACATTTGAATCAGTTCTAATGAGGTGGATGAAACTGGAGCCTATTATACAGAGTGAAGTAAGCCAGAAAGAAAAACACCAATACAGTATACTAACACATATATATGGATTTAGAAAGATGGTAACAATAACCCTGTATACAAGACAGCAAAAGAGACACTGATGTATAGAACAGTCTTTTCGACTCTGTGGGAGAGGGAGAGGATGGGATTATTTGGGAGAATGGCATTGAAATATGTATAATATCATATATGAAACAAGTCGCCAGTCCAAGGTCGATGCACAATACTGGATGCTTGGGGCTCGTGCACTGGGACGACCCAGAGGGATGGTATGGGGAGGGAGGAGGGAGGAGAGTTCAGGATGGGGAACACATGTATACCTGTAGCGGATTCATTTTAATATATGGCAAAACCAATACAATATTGTAAAGTTGAAAAATAAAATAAAATTTATAAAAAAGAGAAAATGGTATCCCTTTGGGTAAACAGCATTGTGGGTAGTGTATCAGTTCCCATGGCTGCTGTAACAAATCCCCCCAAACAGAGTGCCTTAACACACACACACACACACTCCTGGTTCCAGAGGTCAGAAATCCATAATGGGTCTTAGGGAGCTAAATTCTTGGTGTCATTGGGGCTGCATTCCTTCCAGAGGCACCAGGGGAGGCTCTGTCCCTTCGCTTGCCCAGCTGGTAGAAGCTGCCTGCGTCCCTTGGCTCAGGGCAGCTTCCCTCTGATCCCTGCTTCTATCACCCACAGCATCTCCTCCTCTGACTGATGCTCTTGCCTCCCTCTCATAAGAACCACTGTGATGACACTGGGCCACTCAGATTAGTCAAGAAAATGTCTTCATCTCAAAGTTTCTTTTGCCATGTAAGTTGCCACAATCACAGGGCTTGGAGTTTAGGATGTGGACATTATTCTGTTTGTTACAGTAAGTTTGTTCTTTCTCTTACAGCAGATACTACCTGATAGTGTCTAACATTTAATGTCAGACACTACAGAGCTACAGCTATACACACAACATACACACACACATACACACACACACACAACACAAATATCCATGTACTAAATGAGATGAGACAATAAGCCTCGTATAGTTTAAATGAGAGTCACACGTATAACATCCAAAGTTATTGTATCAGGCTGGGTGCACGTTAAGTCACTTCTGTCGTGTCTGACTTTTTGTGATCCCATGGACTGTAGCCTACCAGGCTCCTTTGTCCATGGGATTTCCCAGGCAAGAATACTGGAGTGGATTGCCATTTCTTCATCCAGGGGACCTTCCTACCGAGGGATGGAACCTGCCTCTCTTGGGTCTCCTGCATTGGCAGGCGGTTCTTTACCACTATTGCCAACTAGGAAGTCTAATTGTAGCTAATTTCCAGTGGTAAAAAGAGCAAACTAGAACTGATAACCTGTGGAATGCACTCACCTCTCAATACTTCCAAGGACTTTGTAACCACTAAAAAGACAAAAGCCCGAATAATTTGGCAGTCCTGTCTGGGGAGCTCCGCGTCACTGGGAAGGGTCTGCAGGTGAAATGTCTCTGCTTTGGAGCCGGGACAGCACTGCACCTGCCAGCAACAGGAAGAGTGTGTCCCATGGAAGGGGTCTCCAGGCAGACGGCTCAGCTTCATAAAGCCCACCTTCCCCTGTGTGATCAGAGTGGAGTGCCCCCCGCCAAGTGGGGGTGAGGGAGTGCACTGAGGTCACGCAACACATACAGTTATCCTCAGGAAGGGGTGGGTTATAAGAGAAATGACAAGTACCTAACAGGAGTGGATACAGGAAAACGGGGAGATGTTAGGATTGAAATCTATTCATTTCATTCAACTCAAATAGAAGCGCTCTGATGATAAACATTTCATCCTCACACCCAGCTATTGCTATACTGAGTGGCTTGGCTCTCTGCGCCCATGTAAATATTTAACTGCCTAGACTCTTATCCAGGCTACACTCTCCCTCTTGTGAGTGGAATCAGAGCCCTTACCTACCCAAGTCTTTTCTTCCTGCAAATACCCCTTATCTCCCAAATCACCACATTTCCCCCCTTATGCCTCATTTTCATCATGATAGAAACATGCTCTAACATCTATTGTGTCAAAACCCCTTCATCCCAGGTCTTTCTTCCCTGTTACACCCCTCAGAAGCATCTGTATCCCTGTTACCATTTGACCTCCTGATTTACCTCTCTCAAATCCAGTTTTCTATTCAGTTTCTCCCTGAAACCTCATTTATCAAGGTCCTCAATGACACTTATCCAGCAAATCCAGGGACCTCCCCGGCAGTCCAGTGGTTAAGAATCCACCTTTCAAAGTGAGGGATTCAGGCTCAATCCCTGGTCAGGGAACTAAGATCCCACATGCTACGGAGCAATTAAGCCCACGTGCCACACCTAGAGAGTCCGTGTGCCACAACCACTGAGGCCTTGCACCACAGCGAGAGAAGTTCTTGCACCGCAGCAAGAGAAGCAAGCACACCGCAGCTGAGGGCCCGCACGCTGCAGTGAAGACCCAACACAGCCACATTTTAAAAAAATAAATAAAAAGCAAATTCAGCAGACTACGCACAAACTTCATTTTTATCACCCTCAAGGCAGGAATGACACAACGAGTTGCCTCCTTCTTCAAACTCAGTCTTCACTTGACTTCTGGGAGGACACCGTCTCCATGCGGTCCTCCTCATTCACCGTCTCCCTGTGATCCTCCTGCTTCCCTGACCATTTTTTCCCAGTTTCCTTGGCTGGATCCTCCTCCTCTTTTCCTCTGGAACAGAGCCCTAAGCGCAGCCTCCTGCCGCCTTCTCTTCTCCAATTATCTGAACTTTCTCCCTGAATCATCTCATCAGCGCTGGTGGGTGCAGATACATCCACATGCTACAGAGCCCGTGTGCTTTCACTCTCCAACTTCTCTCTGATTCAAGAGTCCTGAGATTCCGTCAGCCAGCCCAGAAAAGGGCCCCCAAACTCACTGCGCTGCTCAAACTAAACTGTGAAGCTTCCGGGGCTCTTTCCTGCCTCACGTCTAACTTGACAATGAGTCTGCTCAGTTTCACATTAAAAATACTCCCGACTCTGACTGACCACGTCCCCCTTCTAAAGTGCTGCTGTTGTTCAGTTTCCCCATCGTGTCTGACTCTTTGCCACTCCGTGCACTGTAGCACGCCAGGCCTCCCTGTCCTCACCATTCCAATACCCCCCAGAGTTTGCCCGAGTTCATGTTCATCACATCAGTGATGCCATCCGGTCGTCTCATTCTCCGATGCCCTCGCTCATCGGTACATGGCCCTTAATCCAGGCCGCCCTCACAATCCTGAAAGAACCTCCTCCATGGTTTCCCACTCCCACTCACGTGACTGAAAACTGAATGCTGCGGGGGAACCAAGCCCATGCGCCGCAGCCAGCAGGTCCGTGCGCCGCAGCTGGCGAGTCTGTGCGCCAGGACTCCTGGGCCCACGTACCACAGCGAGGGACATTCCTGCACCCCACAAGGAAGCACGAGCATCGCAGCTCAGAGCCCACATGCTGCAGTGAAGACCCAGCATAGCAAAATAAAAATTATGAAAAGCAAATTCGACAGCCTAGGCACAGAATATGAATGTGCCTGGAAAACGCTACCTGCCGTATCAGCAAACAAAGAATGCTGCAGCCACCGCTTTCCAGCTGCCCGGACAGTGAGCCCTGAGGGACTCACGTGGAAACAGCATGCCCACCATCAAGCCGGCAGCCACTGCAGCCCCACTGCAGCCCCCCTGAGGAGCCGCGGGATGAGGAGGCACAGGACACTGGCTCCAGACAGCTGAGGTGCAGGTCAAGAGAACCATCTCAGGGAGCCAGCCTCAGGCTTTTCCCAAACACAGAAACCCACTGAATTCCTGAGCTGAGATGTCCGGTAATCTTTTGATGTCTGGACGACCTGACCTTTTTTTAAATAAACCCTCTATATTCTGGCCTCTCCTTTTCCTCTTCAGAGCAGTCCCTCACACTGTCTGAGAAGACGCCTCCCAGGCTTGAAGTCCTCAGAAAGTCCTCTGAATAAAGCTTTAGGTTATGACTTTTTTTCAGTTGACACTCATATGATCTCTCCACAGAATGTTCATGTTTATCTTTCTGAATCGTGAGTCAAACCGCATCACTCGCTTTCTGCAGCCCCCACCGATCTTCGTCACACTGGGAGTGAGTCCTAGTGGGGCGGGCGGTCAGTTCACAGCACCGACCCCCGTCCAACAGCTCCTCGGCTCCAAGCTGACCACTGCCTCCTCACCTCTGCAGACGCCTTCCCTTGACGTCCCTCTACAGGGGCTCCCCTGAATGTTAACCCCTTTCCCAGGCAACACAAACGTGAAAGGCACCAGTACATTGCCGCTTCCAAAGCTGGCTGTATCTTTTGTATGAAATTTGCTAGCAAACCTCCGTCAGGGACTGAACGAGCTCCTCAGTCCTGATGGTTGGAGTGTTGGTGGTTTAACATGAGGTTGTGCTTCTTTCATGCCTTGAAAATTATTGACTCACAGTATAAACCTTCCCAGGCTTCATGCTAAGTTAATATCTCATGATAAAGTCTCCCAGGAGATACTCTTTTGGCAAAATTATTTAACATTCAAGACCTAATATATCATGTTTGTTTACTGTGATAAACATCCTGACAGATGATTTACCTGTAAGCATTTGCCTCAGTTGCTTTAAAGTGGTTAAGCTTTATGTTTCCTTAATTCATAAATACCCCTAAAATTCTCTATGAACTTTATAGGGTATTTTTAAAGTCAGATTATAGGGATACTATAGTGCATATATTCTTGGGAAAATAACATTATCTTTGACTTGAAAACTTTCAGATATGAAGGGGAAAAAAATAGGATTTCTGAGCTCATCTAGTCATTGCTATTAGGAATTCACTGGGCAGTCAGTCTCTACTACAAAGCCACAGTCATCAAGACAGTATGGCACTGGCACAAAGACAGAACTATAGATCAATGGAACAAAATAGAAAGCCCAGAGATAAATCCACGCACCTATGGACACCTTATCTTTGACAAAGGAGGCAGGAATATACAATGGATTAAAGACAATCTCTTTAAACAAGTGGTGCTGGGAAAACTGGTCAACCACTTGTAAAAGAATGAAACTAGAACACTTTCTAACACCATACACAAAAATAAACTCAAAATGGATTAAAGATCTAAACATAAGACCAGAAACTATAAAACTCCTAGAGGAAAACATAGGCAAAACAGTGTCCGACATAAACCACAGCAGGATCCTCTATGACCCACCTCCAAGAATATTGGAAATAAAAGCAAAAATAAATAAATGGGAGCTAGTTAAAATTAAAAGCTTCTGCGCAACAAAGGAAACTATAAGCAAGGTGAAAAGACAGCCTTCAGAATGGGAGAAAATAATAGCAAGTGAAGCCACTGACAAACAACTAATCTCAGAAATATACAAGCAACTCCTGCAGCTTAATTCCAGAAAAATAAATGACCCAATCAAAAAGTGGGCCTAAACAGACATTTCTCCAAAGAAGACATATAGATGGCTAACAAACACATTAAAAGATGCTCAACATCACTCATTATCAGAGAAATGCAAATCAAAAGCACAATGAGGTACCATTTCACACCAATCAGAATGGCTGCTATCCAAAAGTCTACAAGCAATAAATGCTGGAGAGGGTATGGAAAAAAGGGAACCCTCTTACACTGTTGGTGGAAATGCAAACTAGTACAGCCACTAAGGAGAACAGTGTGGAGATTCCTTAAGAAAATGGAAATAGAACTGCTTTATGACTCAGCAATCCCACTGCTGGGCATACACACTGAGGAAACCAGAATCAAAAGAGACATGTGTGCCCCAATGTTCATCACAGCACTGTTTATAGTAGCCAGGACATGGAAGCAACCTAGATGTCCATCAGCAGATGAATGGATAAGAAAGCTGTGGTACATATACACAATGGAGTATTACTCAGCCATTAAAAAGAATACATTTGAATCAGTTCTAATGAGGTGGATGAAACTGGAGCCTATTATACAGAGTGAAGTAAGCCAGAAAGAAAAACACCAATACAGTATACTAACGCATATATATGGAATTTAGAAAGATGGTAACGATAACCCTGTATGTGAGACAGCAAAAGAGACACTGATGTATAGAACAGTCTTTTGGACTCTGTGGGAGAGGGAGAGGGTGGGATGATTTGGGAGAATGGCATTGAAACATGTAAATTATCATATGTGAAATGAATCGCCAGTCCAGGTTCGATGCATGAGACAGGATGCTTGGGGCTGGTGCACTGGGATGACCCAGAGGGATGGTACGGGGAGGGAGGTGGGAGGGGGGTTCAGGATGGGGAACACATGTACACCCATGGCTGATTCACGTCAATGTATGGCAAAACCAATACAATATTGTAAAGTAAAAAATAATAATTTAAAAAAATTTTAATAAATAAATAAAAGTAGTGAAGATGTATGCTCTTGTGAAGATACCTAGGTGACTAATACACTAGTTCTCTTGATCAAGCTAGCCCTAATGTTGCCCTCAGCTTGAAGAAACTTCAGTTTTTTTCTTCCCAACTCTACACTCCTGATCTCCTTTCTTATAGCATTTACTTTAGAAAACTGATCATCTAAATTCTTTCTCTGGTCCTTTGAGATGTAAATCTTTTAGAAAGCTTCTTGCCCATGTGACAGCCCAGGTCTTTCCCCAGGATCCAGGAGCCATCCCTCTGAAATGGAACCATTAAGAAAACAAGAGGAGAGGAGCCTGACTTGGACAGCTGCTCAAAATCAAACACAGATGGGCCAATCACTCAGAGGACACTCGCCAGACTCAGGAACAACTGCGTTTGCTCCATCTCTGGATCAGCCTCCCCTGAAAGGCCTCCAGCACTTTCCCCCCAGCTCACCCAGCACTCAGGAGCCCCCCTCCCTCTGGTTCAGCTGTGTGGAGTTGACTCTCCTCTATGACAACTGTCCTGAATAAAGTCTCCCCTGCCTGTTGAACTTGGCCCCGTGCAATGAGGTTACATTGACCCTAGAATCCCAGTACTGGAGATGACCAAGCTTTCTGTACTCACAGGCTTACCATCTTGACCAGGCCGTCCGGGGTAGCCAGGATTCCCAGGCTGTCCGGGGTCACCCTAGAGAGGAAAAAAAAAGCTCTCAGTCCAAAACAACCAACTCTACTGATTCAGTCAGAGCCCACCAGGGTTCAAAACCAATTCCATCACTTGCAGCTTTTTGTAAAACAAACAAACAAATGTAAAACTGGAAATCTCAAAATAGGGTTAGAAAAATGATATCATAGTTACTTTTCAAAGTAAAGCCTTTTTATTATGAAATATTTCAGGGATTTAATTCTGTGAACATTACAGGTATGGAGAAAGAAATGGCAACCCACTCCAGTATTCTTGCCTGGAGAATCCCAGGGACAGAGGAGCCTGTTGGACTGCTGTCTATGGGGTCACACAGAGTCAGACATGACTGACGCGACTTAGCAGCAGCAGCACATTACAGGTATAACAAGGGAAGTACTTTTCACTGATGTAAAATGTCAGTATCTATCGCAGGAAACATGTTTAGAATTCTGAACAAACCTGTGCAATGTCACAACAATTATGGCTTCAACAACTAATATTTCACTCAGAAATCTACAACTTTAATTCTATTCTAGACATTACACTACAGGAATCCATGATTTATGATATAACAATTCAATTTATAATTATTTTTAATATGATATCACTTGTAGGTTGAATCTAAAATATGACACTGAGGAACTTACCTACAGAAACAGACTCAAGGACAGAAATAGACTTGTGGTTGCCAAGGGGATAGAGAGGTGGGGGACGGATAGATTCAGAATTGGGGTTTAACAGAGGCAAACTATTATATACAGGATGGATACACAACAAGGTCCTACTGCATAGCACAGGGAACTATTAATATGTTCAATATCCTACAATAAACCATAATGGAAAAGACTATGAAAAAGCACGTGTGTGTGTGTGTGTGTGTGTATACATATATATATATATGCTTAACTGAATAAGTTTTCTGTATAGCAGTAATTAACACAACATTGTAAGTCAACTATACTTCAATAAAAATAATTTATATCCTAAAAAAAGTTGTATTTTTTTTTAAAAGTCCATAGGCTATGTGATCTTCCATGTGGGAGTCAAGTTTAAAGCTGTACAACAATTGTTCCTTTCAATCTAGTCAGTGTGTCTCTGCCTATATTTATAATTTCATTTTAACACAATATTAAACTTCTACAACTTGAATATTTTCATCAAAATGAAAAGTGAAAGAAAAAGTGAAATTTGCTCTGTCATATCCAACTCTTTGTGACCCCCTGGACTACACAGTCCATGGAATTCTCCAGGCCAGAGCACTGGAGTGGGTAGCTGTTCCCTTCTCCAGGGGATCTTACCGACCCAAGGATCGAACCCAGGTCTCCCACAATGTAGGCAGATTCTTTACCAGCTGAGCCACCAGGGAAGCCCAACAGAGTGGGCTAGCCTATCCCTTCTCCAGTAGATCTTCCTAACCCAGGAATCAAACCAGTGTCTCCTGCATTGCAGGCAGACTCTTTACCAGCTGAGCTACAAGGGAAGCCCCATGAAAATGAAGCCTCATGAAAACCAGGCCCAAGCCAAACAACCTGTCCAGCTCCCAGCATCCTTGAATACATGTTACACCTAAAATAGAAACTCTATCCTCACAAACCAGAGACCTCCAAGGAACATTATTCTATACAGCCTGGCAACAAGCCCAGACACATTCTAAAAACTGTAGCATGCTGCCCAATGGCCAATACTGACCAATCAGATTGGAAAAGACCCTGATGCTGGGAAAGACTGAAGGCAGGAGGAGAAAGAGACGACAGAGGATGAGATGGTTGGATGGTATCACCGACGTGATGGACATGAGTTTGAGCAATTTCCAGGAGTTGGTGATGGACAGGGAAGCCTGGCATGCTGCAGTCCATAGGGTCACAAAGAGTCAGACACGATTGAGTGATTGAACTGAACTGAGCAGTCAGATGGTCACCATGTGTGAAAAACAATGAAAGCAACACTTTTTGTGAAGTGAGTGTGTTTTATAATTTAATTCTAAGAACTACCTCAAAAAATATTATCAGGGAATTCCCTGTGGTCCAGTGGTTAGGACTCTATCCACTGAGGGCACAGGTTTGATCCCTGGACAGGGAACTAAGATCCCACAAAACACAGGGTGTGTCTAAAAATAATAATAATGACAATATCATATTTGTGTATTACAGAATCCATGAGGGGCATCTTGTTGAAAAAGATCATGTCTCAGCCATCATTTATTGGTGAACTACACAGAGAGAGAACTGATTTCAATTCAGCAGGGCTTCACATCTACAGCAAGAAATTATTCACACGTACCCCAGTGATTATATGTTAACTAAAGGCCACTGCTAAGGGAACTTCCACAGAGCCAAGTGCTCTGGTCTGAAATTCGACTTCAGGCTACTGGCGAGGGCTGTTTGTTCCTGAAACATAACAGGAAAAATGGAAAGAACTGTGTGAACTCTATCAAGGAGACAGTGGAGAAGGGATGGGCTTTTCCTTATGCTTGCCCAAGAGGTTGACCACGTGGAAAGGCTGAGGAGAAGGGACATGCCGTTTTTAAAAGAGATAGAAAAGGAATAGCTGTAAACTCAGGGAGAAAAATAATGCAGGGACATGTAGTTTCTTGCTGAAGAGGCACAATCTGTAATTCTAATCCAAAGATAGCCAGTGTCAGCCGGGCATTAGAGAGCAGTGTTTCCATTCTCTAGGGTATCAGATGTTTTTTCTTCTTATTTTGAGAGGATCCACACTGATTTCTGGCCTCTCTGCCATCTTTCTTTAACCATGTTCAGATTGGCCTCACTATTTCTCACCAAATCCCATCTTTCTTTTCTTTTTCTCCTGGGAAGACTTTCTTCTTTTTGCATTTGAGTCCATATAACAAGGTTTCCAATCAATGTACCCTCCTCGTTACTGCATTTTCTCCTGATGTCCTTTTCTACTAAAATACTACAGCAGCTCCCTTGTCACTCAGTGATCACTTATTTATAATGAGAGTTTTCTCAAAATTATCCCTTGATTGGTCTTCATTCATCATTTGGATTGAGGCCCCTTAAAAACATGGTTAATGTTTTCCACTGTTTTAGGACAATGCTGAGTATCAAGGAGAATTTCGATAACTATTTGCTGATGGTGACTTCAGCCATGAAATTAAAAGACACTTGCTCCTTGGAAGAAAGTTATGACCAACCTAGACATCATATTAAAAAGCAGAGACATTACTTTTTCAACAAAGGTCTGTCTAGTCAAAGCTATGGTTTTTCCAGTAGTCATGTATGGATGAGAGAGTTAAACTATAAAGAAAGCTGAGCACTGAAGAATTGATGCTTTTGAGCTGTCATGTTGGAGAAGATTCTTGAGAGTCTCTTGGACTGCAAGGAGATCTAACCAGTCCATCCTAAAGGCGATCATTGGAAGGACTGATGCTGAAGATGAAACTCCAATATTTTGGCCACCTGATGTGAAGAACTGACTCGTGGGAAAAGACCCTGATGCTGGGAAAGATTGAAGGCAGGAGGAGAAGGGGATGACAGAGGATGAGATGGTTGGATGGCATCACCGACTCAATGGACATGAGTTTGAGTAAACTCCAGGAGTTGGTGATGGACAGGGAGGCCTGGTGTGCTGCAATCCATGGGGTCTCAAAGAGTCGGACACGACTGAGCAACTGAACTGAACTGAACTGATTATTTCCAATCAGATCAAATCCATTAATGACCTCTTTACTCGTACAGTATTAATTATCAGCAAAATCCACAACATCAAAAGGATCTGAGAAGGTTTAACTTCTATGATGATGAGGCTGAAATAAAACTTTGGCATGAGAAGAAACAGGAGTTGTGTTTTTAAGCTGCATAAAAATACAAAACATACTTAACGATAATATTTTAAATGAATCAAAACTAAGTTTCCAAGGGAAAAATTCACCCACAAGATAAAACCCAATGTGACTTCTTAAGGCAACACAGGTCAATGGCCCCCAGAGGGAAAATAATCTCTTCTGCAGGTTCTATTATTTCTGGTAGGTTTTAGTGGTTATTTGAACTATTGCCCTATTGGTTTATTTGCAAAACCTCAGGTAGGTTTGTTATTGCTTCCAAAAAAACTGGAAGAATAAAGTAAAACCCTAACTGATTTTTGAAGAGGAGGCCAATTAGAATAAAAATTCAATTTTACTACTGTAGTAAAAGCTGACACCAACCTTTACTGATTGCTTACTACATGCTAAGTACTGCTCCACAAGATTTGCTGTTGTTGGGTTGCTAAGTCACGTCTGACTCTTTGAGGACCCCATTGACTGTAGCCCACCAGTCTCCTCTGTCCACGGAATTTTCCAGATAAGAATACTGGAGTGGATTGCCATTTCCTTCTCCAGCGGATCTTTCAGACCCGGGGATTGAACCAGCATCTCGTATGTCCTCTGCATTGGCAAAAGGGTTCTTTATAGTTGAGCGACCAGGGAAGCCCCCTGTGAGATTTACCTGTATTCAATTTCTTAATCCTCATAAGAATCCCATGAAGCGGGTAATTTTACTGTTCCCACTTTATATATAAGAAAACTGAGGCCCAAGAAGGTTAGGTAACTTGTCCAAGGTCACGAGGCAGCAGTGGAGACGGGAACTCAGCTAACTGAACTTTAGACACCATGCTCCTAAATGCCCCTCTCTCTGCCCACATCAAAATGCAAACTGATCAGAAACCAACCCAGGGAAGGCTAGCAACCTTAACGTGGAAACGATTTTCCAAATATATTAAATTAGACATATGACATATAATTACACAACTGTGACTAAATTCTCAATCTACTTTCTTGTACTTTAGTTGAAACATGTGCAATTTCAAAAAATAAGTATTCAGCTGAAAAGCAATTCTTACTTATGATGAATTGATTTTGTGCCATAGAATTTCTGAGTTGCTGCCAGGGATGGGAATATCATGGACTAAGTTGAAACATCCCTGCACATGGCCTTGCAAGTGTGCAAATACGAACAAAGTGAGAAACAATTGCGCTTGCAAAAGTAAGCTAATTCTTTTAAGTTATTCCTCTAAAACAAAGGTCGCTTAGGCCTGCATCCCGTGTTTTAAAGCTCTCTTCTCAAAACCCCTGTGCCTTGAGACTACCCACTGCCCTCCACAGAAGTATCTGACCTAAGACCAATTCCTTTGGTTTTCACCAAAACCAACCTCTTCTCTCCCTCAAAACTCAAATACTAATTCTCTTAAGCTAGAAGGAATCCACTTAGTTTGGGGAAATTAGCATAAATATGTGAACGCCCAGTGGTTCCTGAAATTTCCCAAAGGCTTTTGTATTTTAGCCTGAGGTTACCTTGATAACCCAAAGGAAACGCTACTCAGTAGAATTATCAGGGTAAAACAAAGGGCACCAATAAACTTGTAGAAAGAATGGTATTTCAGAGAAAATAAGTTATTAAGAAATTGCTTCTTCCTTAAAAAAAGTTGAAAAAAAATTGCTTTTTTTCCACATTTTCACTCTGTATGTGTGTGTGCTCAGTTGTGTCCGACTCTTTGGGAACCCACAGACGAGCCCACCAGGCTTCTTGTCCATGGAATTTTCCAGGCAAGAATCCTGGAGTAGGTTGCCATTTCCTTCTCTAGGATATCTTCCCGACTCAGTGATCGGATCCACTTCTCTTGCATCTCCTGCACTGACATGCAGATTCTAAAGATTAGACCAAATGTGGGGAGTTTGTCCCCACAAATGTCCCTTTAGCTACGAAGTGGAGGAAGAAGCTGCCGTTGCATGGACAAGTCTTTTGGAAGGGATTTATTTTTAAACCGACGATTGCCTGGATCTTTCATATAGAACAAATGCATTCCACATGGGTTAATTGGGGGACAGATGAATCTTACTTTTTCAATCATTTTATAATTCATTAAATAAAAAATATTACTATTAAGCACTACTCTAGACACTGAAATTCCAAAGGAGAACTGAACTAACCTTCACCGTGAGGTGCTTCCATATAAAAATCATTCCCAGAGCGTCATTAATTTAGTCACTCCCTTTGCAGTAGGGAGACAGAATGAATAAGCCAGCCTCATTCAAGGACTTCTCTATGCTTAACAGATATATTTCTCTATGCTTAGTGAAGAGTCCAAGTATGGGCTGTGCTGTGCTTAGTTGCTCAGTCGTGTCTGACTCTGCCATCCCAATGACTTGCAGCCCACCAGGCTCCTCTGTCCATGGGGATTCTTCAGGCAAGAATACTGGAGTGGTTTGCCATGCCCTCCTCAAGGGAATACTCCCACCCCAGGGATCGAACCCAGATCTCCCACCCTGCAGGCAGATTCTTTACCATCTGAGCCACCAGGGAAGCCCAAGAATACTGGAGTGAATAGCCTATCCCTTCTCCAGAGGATCTTCCTGAACCAGGAATTAAACCGAGGTCTCCTACATTGCAGAAAGATTCTTTAGTAGATGAGCTACCAGGGAAGCCCAAGTATGGGCTATCATAGTTAAATTAACCTGGTTTTACAAAAGGGTTGTCATATTCATTGGAAGTTCAGAAAACTTGAAGCAGATGACTGACTTTATCTTAGAATCAGCATTTACTCACCCATCCACATGTGAATTTCTCCTCTTTCAGTTTCATGACTTAACTCTCAGCTCCCAGAACCCAATTTCTCACTATTGGGAAGACTAGATTCTCCTGTACAGATAAGTCTGCCTGATGGAAATCTGTAAAGTGTTCCAGAGAACATCTAACAAAAACGACCAATACATCTCAGCTGGATGTATAGTAAAATCGCTTCATCTGTTTTAGTTCTGATTCTGTTGGACTAATTAAAAACCTATCAATTTTCCAGGCCAGAAGTTCTCCAAGGGAAGAAAACCTCAGGGTGTTGCTATGGATTCTGTTTTTCACATACAGGTCCCTGATGTGAGTAAGGAACCACCTCCAGGGGAAAGAGCCCTAAAAAGATGGAAGAGTGTGTGTGTGTTCCTGTCCTCCTGCCAGCTTTTCTGAAGAAAATGGAAAGCAGATTAAGAAAGCACGCCAACTTGAAGATCAGTGGAAAACTGCAATTTCACTTAAAGTGGTAGGTGGCAAAGGGGTGAGATGATGACTAAGAGAGAACGAAAATGAGGAACACATGAAACTTGAAAATACTGAGAATCAGAGGCTTTCACAGATAAGACAAAGCGTGTGCTAAAAGTTTGCTGCAGGAACATACTTGCATAAAAACTGGTATCACTTCAAGATGCCTAATGGACCACTGATGAAGATCAGGATACATCAGGAGGCCCTGGGGGCCTGCCCCCAGAGTGGACAGCCCCTTAGAGGCCCCGGGGGCAACCTGAGCAGGCGGAAGGTCCTCTGGGCTTAGAGAGGTCAGTGTCATGGAACTCTGATTTCCACAAGGTATCTCTTGCAGATCAAATCATTTCAATGTAAAATATTCCAAGTTAAATAAAGTTGTATAAATATATTTCAAAAGATATATTGGTAGGTATATCATATAGGTATGGCTGGTAGGTAGGTCATACCATGCTGCCTTGCAAGGTAAATTGTTTGAGAAGCATACTGCAGGTATTTTTCCTTTGGGTCAAAACATCCTAAATAACATGGCTACTTTATCAGTAATTAATCTTCCTAAATGCAATCTAAAAATTGTTCACAATAACCGGTTATAAAGGACTGAAGTCAAATTCCAAGCCAAACAGGTTTATTTTGAATTTACCCTTTTATTTCTTAAATTGTGTTTCTTTCTTAATTTCAAGCGAGGTTTGAAGTGGGTCATAAACTATCACCTGAAAATGGATGGGGAAACACGCACAGAAGACCAGTATTCAATTCTCTCAGATAACCAATCTAAAATCTGAAATCTTTTAGTTGTGATGATTAAAACTTATCAAAAAATTCCATCTAAATGAATATTACAATTCATATTTAGCAAAATTTATTATGGTCACTTCAGGTAATAAATGATTAATACTCAAAACATTCTCTCTAGCTAAGAAGTCATACTTGTTTTCAAGTTAGACATTTTTATCTAGATGGTATTTTTAAATAATATTAAGTAAACAAGATTTGGTTTTCCTTGGTAGCTCAGTTAGTAAAGAATTTGCCTGCAATGCAAGAGACTGCAGTTCGATTCCTGGGTTAGGAAAATCCCCTGGAGAAGGGATAGGATACCCACTCCAGTACTCTTGCCTGGAGAATCCCATGGACAGAGGAGCCTGGTGGGCTATAGTGCATGCTGTCGCAAAGAGTCGGACACGACTGAGCAACTAAGCACAGCACAGCAACACAAACAAGACTTATCTACAGTGGACAAACCACTTAACTCTCAGTGTCTTGGGCTATGTCTAAGTGATGCCACAATCCGTATCAACCTACTTAAAAAATTCAGCCATTCATATTTAATAGATAGAAACAGATTCGGAATGTTATGTAAAAAGTAACTAGTTATAAAATAGTATGCACATCATACTTCCAATCATATACAAATGTGTACACAAATGAATATGTTTATACAAATATACAGAAAAAATACATATGCACACAAATAATATATATACAGATACACATGCAAATAAATATGTAAATGCAACTGAGAGATACGCATGTATGAAAATGACTAAAAGAATATACTTTCTAAAAATAATTATTGCATGATAAGTAAAAAAAATAAATGAGTACATATGTACACCTTTGACTCTCTTTTTAGACCTGGACATCAAACACAACACTCAAACCAATTTTCAGGTTTTTATTTCATTTTTCTATCTGAAAATCATCTTGACAGATTAAGCATTTAGACATTTAAGAATTTAGAACATATCTTTCTTCATTTTCTACCTGGTTGTAAGGAAGTATCATTCTTGGGATACAGTAGCAGCATTAAGAAGAAAAAACACAAATGGACAAGCAAGCAAACAAAATAATATTCTCCCCCACTTTATTGTGGGATCAATTTAAGGTTCAAAGCCAATTACAGATTAGGATACACTTTTTTTAAAAAATCAATAAAACTCACCATTTAAACTCTTCTAAGATATTAGGCAGAATATTCACAACAGGCTCAACGGTGATTAGGAATTTCGTGCTTGCTCAGCTTTAGTTTGTCTGATTTAACAAATAAAGCAAGTTAGGTGTTACTCACCTTGGGCCCTTGTAGTCCTGGTTTTCCTGGAGGACAAATGCAGGGAGCTGCGGTTGAACCTACATCACTGGGACCGTTGAGGCACTAAAAGACAGAAAAGGAGACGTACCACACGGCAAGATGCAAACACACGTGTGCACACGCGTGTGTCTGTGTGTGTGTGAAATGGTGAAGACAGCTTACATTCACTTTCCAATGATATCTAGCCCAATCCAATAAGAAATTCAGCATCACACAAACAAGCTATGAATACTAGATACACTCAAACCACATGGAAATGGATTCTATTTCTCTGACATACTTACAATTGATGGAAGGAAGCTAAACAGTCCCACCATGCAAATATTACCATAAGGAGAATAATAGTGTCCAGGCCTACCTCACCATTCTGAAAGAAAAACAACAACAAACATGTTTTTAAGACATGTTTTGAAGTAAATTTCTAAATTATCTTTCTAGTTTACAGATATTTCTTTGTCTAGAGTAGAGATAAATGAAGTATCAAAACCAGCAAGAGCTAAAACATTTGATTTAACATTTAGCAACTATCCTAAAAAATTACCTATATATGTTATTCTTACATTTATAATAGGATGAAGAAAGGAAATTAGCAACGATGAGAGTGTGCTTGGTAAAACAGCCTCACAGGAATAAAATTACCTCAAGGTGGGGCTTTTATGCTCTCTTAAACTTTCTGGAAATCACTTAGTGAAATGAAAGTCATTCAGTTGTGTCCTATTCTTTGCAACTCCATGGATTGTCATCCACCAGGCTCTTCTGTCCATGGAATTCTCCAGAGAGACATAAGAGACTCGGATTCAGTCCCTGGGTCAGAGAGATCCCCCGGAGGAGGGCAGGGCAACTCATTCCAGTATTCTTGCCTGGACAGTCCCATGGACAGAGGAGCCTAGCAGGCTACAGTCCTCAGCATTGCAAAGAGTTGGACACAACTGAAGTGACTTAGCACCCTGGAAATCACGTGAGAACCAGAGAAAAAGACAAAACACATCTCAGCAAGTCACAAACTACATGCATTCAATTTTATGCAATTTACTTTAGGAAAGCTTCTTGCTAAACAATCTATTTCTTACTGAATAATGCACGATTTAAAATGGGTTAGTAGTCTTTCCAAATAACAAGTTCAATCAGAAAATGAGAAGATGGGAATAAAGATGAAAAAGGGTATAAACAAACCTGAAGAAGTCACACATGAAAGTGAGGAAGGAGCCATTAAAACACAGAAGGTGGATATGAGAACTCAGAATCTACAGTCTCAAGCTATGCTTCTATTATGGGAGGCAGGGGGTGGAGTGGCCATGGTCATGGCAAATGTCAATGGAGAAATACAACAAATCAAGTATGCACAATGGACTCTCAAAATGCAATAACTGTTTAATGGTTTTAGGAGAAATTCATATTCTAAGTTATAAGCATCTAAAATAAACATCATAGTGTTTAAATGAAAGAAATTTATATTCCAAGTTATAAGTATATATAAAACAAAAGTTACAATGTTTAAACAGTTAAAGTAGAAAAACTCAGAAGAAATCATTTCTAGAAGTTTCCATTGTTGATTTTTATTATAGATCCCTTAAATGCACTGCTCTGCGCTTTCAAATTTTCAGAAGATGTGAACCCATAAGTTATTCACTTTAATAGGGAAAAGGAAGATGATGACAACAAGACTATAACAAGGAAAAGAACCATGTAGGGCTCATATGTCACTGAGAATTCACATTGTCAAAAAGTTTTACATTCTACCATATCTGCATTACCAACAACATACCATTTTTTTGCCCAGAGAAAAATCAATTTCACACACTCACACATGCATATGATCAGACTCTAACGTTTTAGTTTATAATCTTTTTCTTCCTAATGCATTAACATCTCTAAATGAATAGAAAGTTGCTTATATCCTAGAAATATAAGAAAATCTTACCTAACAACAATAAGAAGAAAACTTTATATTCGTTATGGTTTGAGAAAACATGCTAACGAACAGGAAAATGAATCATTTTCTACTCTTCAGAATCGTGCCACATAAAGTATTTCACTCACACAATCGATCAAGTTTAAAAATGTGGTTTACTCACTGGACTTTCAGACAACAAATTCTATGTTTTTCTAGAGCAGGTCCAACCCTGCTTCATTCAAGAAGTGGAACAACAATGACCCCCAAGATGATGAAAAAACATTCCCTGTGCTCTTCCATTTACACTTGTACATTAATACATAATAACAGTATTTCAATTATGAACCTCAAAATATGTTTTAATCAATATCATTTTATTTGCACTGAAAATGAAGAAACAGATTAACTCTGTAAGTTAAATTCAAGCTCACATGCCATCTGCATTCTATTTATTGCTTTGAAAGTACTGAAGCAACACCCGGTGGAAAAAATAATCCATCCTACTCACAAATCCAGGTATTTCACACGCTGTCTCCCGGTTGTTCTGCTCTGGGTCACAGTAGATTCGTAGCTTTTGGACTTCAAACTGAAAACACAAAACCAGCCAAGTTAAAGTTGAAGCCCAAACAAACGGCTTTATAAAAAGCAACTCAGATACAAAGAAGCCGTCACTGTAGTCAGCAATAATGTGACACAGACCAAAGCACTTATCTTTGATAACGATAAAATACAATAAATAATAAAAACACAAAATTTGAATTTTTGACATATAGCATAAAGATGTGATGCAATGTAACTTCCAAGGAAAACTTTCGTAGCACCAAACACAAATCTCTGGTTTCCTTGGGAAACCCCAGTGGTACTTATGTAGCATCCTTGTATTAAGAGCTCCTCTAGAAAGCATTTCCTGGGCCACTGAAAAGCTTCCCCAGGCTTTCTGTGTTCACCCCACATCTCTCCACAGCCCTGATTGCACAGAGGAGGCTCAAGAAACCATCTTTGGTTTCCAAGATTTAGTTGTTGGCACAGAGAGCTGTGTGATGAGTAAACCCAGCACCTATTACTATTTAAATATTTACTACAATTTGACATTAATACACAGAGACCATAATCATACATCTGAATATGACACCATCTTCTCTTAATAGAAACAGGGTGAGAAAAACATACCTTTTCAAATAAAGCATTTTTCAAGACAGGGCTTGAAATACACACCTCTCAACCCATAATAGATATGCTAGTTTAAAAGAATGCCAAACAGTCACGGGTTTGCTTATGAAAATCCTGACACACATTAATCTAATTTTATCCTCACAGCTGCAAAGAAATTTTTATAACTGTCACTCACAACTTTAATCATATTATCTTTTCCAAATTCATGATACAATCTATGTTTCTCCTGGGAAATATGAAATTAATGTTTCATAAAAACATAGAATTCTACCATGCACTCAGGAGAACATATTTCTAAGAATTATTTTATTAAGTCTGATTTTTCATTTTCATACATACACACAAACATACAATTTCACTAATGAACTGACCACTTTTTGATTAAGTCCCTTAAAGGAATTAAGTTAAATACAATTAAATGTGATAAATACTATCACTAAAGCTCCATTTTATAGGATGCAAAAAGCAAATCATTTTTACTCACTTGGACAGTTTCTTCTTTCCCAGAGTACTTTCCAATTTGGGTTTGCCCACTGATGAAGATCCCTAACACTGGATGTAATGGCTTGTTTTCAATTTGTTGATCATCAATATACAGAGTTACATCTTGTTCCGTTACTAAAAGACGAATCTGATGCCAGCCTTCATCAAATAATATCTATAGGAAGGGAATACAGGAGATTCATAAAGAGAATTCCTAACAAACTTGTATTTTCTTTGTCTCTATTTTTTAGTCATCAACCATAAATCAGTACCACACAGATTGGCTGTATCATATTCTAACTCACCCTGACCCGAGCTGGGTCCCAAAGGCCAATACCCACCAATCACTTTATTAATCCCTACATGAGTTTCCGTCGCACATTCCGAAGTATCTGGGCCAAAGTATTTGTGGAAACAACTCCCTCAAGGTCACAGATAAGTTCCTAAAGTCCAATTCAAGTAGGACTCTCATCCTACGTACTTCATGGCATCTGTGTATCATGTAACTAGTCTGTCCTCTTGGACAGTCTCCCCCAAACCTTCTTCTCCTGATCTCCATGAAATGATATTAATAATATCCTCAGTTTTTAAACCACAGCAAGCACCCTTACCTCCTTCTCCTTACCTCAGTTGCCATACCAGGTAGATGCAAAGTTCCAGCCAGGATGTGTTTAAGCACAACTCAGATTCACTTCTCCATTGCCCTTCTCATTGTCATAATTTAGGCTCACAGGTATCTTGCTTTGTTTGAATAATTTTCAAACACATCTCAATCCCTGTTCCTTCCCTCTCCAAGCCAACCTTCTTCCCTCTGCTAGAAGTAGTCTCATGCCCCATCTTAATCATTTCTGTATTTCTAGGACCAAGCCCAATTCCAGGAAAGAGTCAAAGGTATTCTTTATGAAAGAAGAGAAAGGAGCAGAGGAGAGAGCTGCTTAGATCCTGACAGGACAGTGATCAAAACTTTTTGATGGAATTCCATCACTGACTGAACGAAATGTAAAGCCGTGTGTACAGTTCCCAGGTCTATGTTTACATATATGATACAAGTTTGAACTTATACCTGGCTCGCTTTTTGTGTGCATGAGTATCTTATACTCGAAACACAGGGGGCACCACATTCTATGCTCTAAATGAAAACTCTGCACTTTACTACACGTGACTCCTTAGTAATGAACCAAGATTTCCGTGTCCTCTCTCTCCATCAAAATCCTATACATCCTTCAAACCCCATTCCAGAAACCAACTCATTTATGAAGACTTGCCCACATTTTGTATTGAAATCCACTTTTTCTTCCACATTCCAATAACATTTTTCATCTCTATGAGATACCAGAAGCACTGAATATCACATTAAAAATAAGTTCGTTTAGGTGAGAAACATGCCATATTCATTTGTCACTTCTTACAGGAATCAGCACATCGTCTTTAATGAAAATGGCAGACAACAATGTTTTAAATTTATTCTTCTCACCAAATGAAGAAATTGCAAAAATGCATAGTTCCATGTACAGCCTTGTATATTTCATAAATTATATAACATACTATTAGACTTTTATAATAATAATCAAAATGTAATTGCTTTTATCATGATATCTGTATTCTGAACACATTTGACTTGGAAAATACACTTTTAGTTTATATATTTTATTAAATATATGTTTCTTCAGGGGATATAAACTGTCCCGCTAATAAATGCAAATTCTATATCATTATCTACCTGTATTTAATGTTCTGACAAATGTGACTTTACCTCAATATCCTGTAGGACATGACAGTATAAAGCAGACCAACATGGGCTTTGAAACTGACCAGACCTAAATTAAATTCCTGATGTCACAACTTAACTAGAACTTAATATCCTTGAACATTTTTTTTTCTGTAAAATAAGAGCAACAGCGCCTTCCTTGGGTGGTTATTATAATTAAATATTCCTGGCACTTAGAAACAAGCACTGAAAATATGATTTTCCCCACCCCATAATCTCACATGAATTAAGACAGATTTTCACTAAAATTGAGTTGCCATATGATCCACTCCTGGTTATATATCCAGACAATATACTATACTTCAGACAAAACTAAACTTCAAAAAGATACATGCATCCCTATGTTCATAGCAGCACTATTTACAATAGCCAACACACAGAAACAACTTAAATGTCCATCAACAGATGAATGCACAAAGAAGATGTTATATATGTATATGTATGTTTTATATATATAATAGAATGCTACTCAGCCATAAAAAGAATGAAGTAATGCCATTTGCGGCAACTTGGGTGAGATGATCATACTAACTGAAGCAAGCCAGAAAGAGAAAGACAAACACAGTGTGATATCACTGATATCTGGAATCTAAAATAGGACACAGATGAACTGATTTAAGAAACAAACAGACTCACAGACATAGAGGACAAAACTGTGGCTGGCAAGAAGGAGGGCGTGGGGGTGGAGCATGAGTCTGGGATTAGTAGATGCAGACTGTTACATATGCAATGGATAAATGACAAGGTCCTTCCCACTGTACAGCAGAGAGTATTATATTCAATATCCGGTGAGAAACCATAATGGACAAGAATATGAAAAAGAATAACATATACGTATAAGTGAACCATTCTGCTGTACACCAGAAATTAACACAACACTGCGAATCATAATTCAACACTCCAATAATTAAAAAAATACTAATTTTCTTCCTTTGCTGCTTTTATTCAGTAAGCAAAATTACATTATGAAATCAATATCTTTTCAGTCATGTTAAATTATGGCTCTCCTCTCCCAAAACACGCCAGCTTGATGCTAATTCCCCATGAATACCACAATCATACCCAGGCATCTTTACCTTAACGCGAGGGTCAGCAAAGGTGACCACTTGTGAGCCATTAATGATGCTGGTTGTTGTAAATAATAATGTTTTATCCACTCCATTTAAGGTAACTGCTATTTGTGGCCTTCCATCAATGGTTAAAATTCTCCATAAATCCCACATTTTCTTGACCTTAAATCTCTGAGTGGAGACAAATACGTATGATGGAGGAAGACCTTCTGGGAAAACATTGCTGGAAACAGAAGACTGTGTATAAGCTTAAAGAATTCTCAACATGTCTGCAGATTTATCAAGAAAAAACTGTATCAACATACAACATTATGGGGGGATGGGAGAGAGGTTCAAAAGGGAGGGGATATCTGTATGCATATAGCTGATTCACTTTATTGTACAGCAGAAACTAGCATACTGTAAAGCAATTAGGCTTCCCTGGTGACTCAGACGGTAAAGAATCTGCCTGAAGTGAGGTAGACCTGGGTTCGATCCCTGGGTAGGGAAGATGCCCTGGAGAAGGAATGGCAATCCATCCCAGTATTCTTACCTGAAGAATACCATGGACAGAGGAGACTGGTGGGCTACAGTTCACAGGGTCACAAAGAATTGGACACAACTGAGTAACTAACACACACAAAAATAATAAAATAAAATAGAAAAATACATATAACATTTACCTTGTGAATTCTGATAAATCAACTTTTGACGTTATTTCATATCCTTTAATCTTTGTTGGTAAAAGCTGAATTCTCTTCTTAGCCTTTTTCTTTATACCCAAGCCTAAAAGAATATCAAACCCCTTCTCATCACGTGCTGCCACGGGAATTCGTGTTGGACAGACAGATTCTATGAAGGAAAAGGCGTAAAAGTGGATTAATCATGGGTTACTTCAACAAAAAAGAAAATTAAGGGAGGAATAAAGAACATAGAATTCTAAAATCTCTATATGCACACAAATGTATATCAATGTATTTCTGAGAAACGTTTTTGTTTTGTTTTCAGGGTGTTTTTGTTACTTGACAATGGAGTCCTAACTGTCTTCTTTCTCCCTAAAAGGGGATGAAATGTAAGACGAATATTTGTTCATGAACTGTTTCAAGGGCAACACTGCTGAACTTTACACTTCACTATTGTGACTAAGAAGCAACGGAACACCTGGCCTGCGGTAGAGGCAGGCTGGAGCAGGGTTTCTGCTTCTCATCCAGGATTGTCCGGGAGTCACACACCCTTGGATACTGCCCTTGAACTTCTTGGATCCGGGAGATGAACTCTGATTGCTTTCTTGCTTTCCCAGCATTTGAGAGGTAAGAAAAAACATGTGTGTTGCTCCTTATACTCTTTCCAGTTATAGCAGTTTATAATCTTACAGTTCAAATGTCGTTGGTTCTCTCACTCTGGAAAAAACTTAACTGTGGGTCTTTTCTGTTCATGGAAATTCTTCAAATGGGCCTATTATCTCATCTATGATTAATCAGATTATATATTCTATTAATCACATTCATAAATGAATAAAGACTTTTTCCTTAAGAAGAGTCATTAAGGTTTGCATTATACAGTCATCTATATAAATTATAAAAATGTGATGTGCTTTTCAATTATCTGGGAAACCAGTGTCTCAAATTATGTGGAAAATTCTGTACAGTTGAAATGCTATTAAGCTGTTATACTGTAGGAATGTTGCAATGTTTTCAGATTCTTCCAAGGCCATCATATAATATACACACTGAGCCTGACTGCTTATATTTTATAGAGCAGCTAACAGAATATAAATAGAAGAACCTCCACAAAATGTGCTTTAAGATAATCATTCTCCTGAAAAGCATTAAAGAGAGGGAACAGTATCATATTTATCCTAGAATAAAAAGTAATGAGATGGATTTTATTAGGTCAATAATACTGTCATACCGTGTAGCATAGAATACTGAAATTAATTAAAGCTTTGTTATAAATAAAATTAGATGTATTCCTGAGACGATATGGATATTTGCATCTTCAGGTCTGAGGATGCTGAGTTGTTTTTTAGCTTGCTTGTTTGTTTCTTCTTTGTTTTTGCTTTGTTTGGCTGCAGTTGTCTGTTTATTTGTTCTGGCCACACAGCGCAGCATGCGGGATCTTACTGACCAGGGATCAAACTTACGCTCTGGCAGAAGCTCGGTATCTTAACTACTAGACAGCCAGGAAGTCCTGGGGTTTTGCTATTTCAGTAGCTTTATTGAGGTAAATTGAGATACAATAAAACAAACATAAAGTTTACAATCTGATTAGTTTTGACACAGGTGTATACCCATGAAGCCATCTCCACCGACAAAGCAACGAACATGTGCATCAGCCTCAAAAGTTTCCTTACGTTCCCTGCAATCTGTTCCTGACACCATTCACTATCCCGATCCCATCCACATTCTCAGGCACCACTGATACATCTTCTGTCACTACAAATAAGTTTGAATTTCATATAATTCTATAGCGACGGAAGCGTATTGGAAGTCCTCTTTCTTGTCTGGCTTCTTTCATGCAGCTTGATTATTTTAGATCCACTCTGGCTGCTGTTTCAGTAGTTCATTCTTTTGGATGCTGATTACTGTCCATTGTATGGATATATCACAATTATCTACACGCTTGCTGATGGACAATATTGGAAATATTGGAAATAATATTAAGTTTTGATATAAAGAGTTAGATGTATCCCTGGGAAGGGAAGGGTATTTTCCTCTCAGATCAGAGGTTGCTGAGTTTTGAAAGACCTAATCAGTCACATCCTTCTTCCTCTAGGAAGCTTAGCGCTAACTGATGAGAAGATACAGAAACTGTGCAAGCAGAAGGTGCTGGTTAGGGTGTGAACCGCTGAGTCTGATGAGACAGTGAACTGTAATTAACCACCCCTGCCCGGCAGCCCAGCAGGACTGATTCATTCCCCAGCCACCTGAGAAACAGGACTTGCCCCTAAGCTCACATAGGATCCACAGAGAAAATGGAGCTCCAGCTTCACAAACCTGTCCATCCAAAAAGAAAAAGCTAAAGGGACTTTGCCAACATGACCATCTACTTTTCTCAGATGCCC
Source organism: Bos indicus (assembly GCF_029378745.1). Classification (NCBI taxonomy): domain Eukaryota; kingdom Metazoa; phylum Chordata; class Mammalia; order Artiodactyla; family Bovidae; genus Bos; species Bos indicus. The sequence goes on along the minus strand of NC_091782.1, from coordinate 5,644,805 downwards.
TTATCTGAAGACGCATTTTCTCATGAGTGGTAAGGAGTCAAAGAAAGTGGAGAAAGGTCAATCTATATACTCATTGCAGCACTGCTTTTAATTTGAAAGAATGAGAACTCACCAAAAACCTTTGCCTGTACCCAGACAAAAGCCAACTCAAGTGAACTTTGAGCAGAGAAGTGACAAATTTGACTTCACTATCAAACCATCTTTACATTTTTAAATAATCCATGTTCTGACAAATATTAATCTTTTACTACATTACTGAATTAATTTGTCTTTTAACCTCTACTTAAAACTGAGATTTCTTATCATTTAAAAACTCATTTTAATGTAAAATCAAAAACAACTTATCAAAAGAAGAGCTAGTCTACCTGAAGCTCCTCCATATGAAAACACAAGAAGCAGGGAATAAATGTGGTAGTAATGCTGAATGTTCAGTTCAGTTCAGTCACTCAGTCATGTCCAACTCTTTGTGACCCCGTAAACTGCAGCACGCCAGGCCTCCCTGTCCATCACCAACTCCCAGAGTTCACTCAGACTCATGTCCATCAAGTCAGTGATGCCATCCAACCATCTCATCCTCTGTCGTCCCCTTCTCCTCCTGCCCCCAATCCCTCCAAACATCAGAGTCTTTTCCAATGAGTCAACTCTTCGTATGAGGTGGCCAAAGTACTGGAGTTTCAGCTTTAGCATCAGTCCTTCCAATGCACACCCAGGACTGATCTCCTTTAGAATGGACTGGTTGGATCTCCTTGCAGTCCAAGGGACTCTCAAGAGTCTTCTCCAACACCACAGTTCAAAAGCATCAATTCCTCGGCACTCAGCTTTCTTCACAGTCCAACTCTCACATCCAAACATGACCACTGGAAAAACCATAACCTTAACTAGAGGGACCTTTGTTGGCAAAGTAATGTCTCTGCTTTTGAATATGCTATCTAGGTTGGTCATAACTTTCTTTCTAAGGAGTAAATGTCTTTTAATTTCATGGCCACAATCACCATCTGCAGTGATTTTGGAGCCCAAAAAAATAAAGTCTACCACTGTTTCCACTGTTTCCCCATCTATTTCCCATGAAGGGAAGGGACCAGATGCCATGATCTTAGCTTTCTGAACATTGAGCTTTAAGCCAACTTTTTCACTCTCCACTTTCACTTTCATCAAGAGGCTTTTTAGTTCCTCTTTACTCTCTGCAATAAGGGTGGTGTTATCTGCATATCTGAGGTTATTGAGATTTCCCCCAGCAATCTTGACTCCAGCTTGTGTTTCTTCCAGCCCAGCATTTCTCATGATGTACTCTACATGTAAGTTAAATAAGCAGGGTGACAATATACAGCCTTGACGTACTCCTTTTCCTATTTGGAAGCATTCTGTTGTTCCATGCCCAGTTCTAACTGTTGCTTCCTGACCTGCATATAGGTTTCTCAAGAGGCAGATCAGGTGGTCTGGTATTCCCATCTCTTTCAGAATTTTCCACAGTTTATTGTGATCCACACAGTCAAAGGCTTTGGCATAATCAATAAAGCAGAAATAGATGTTTTTCTGGAACTCTCTTGTTTTTTACATGATCCAGTGGATGTTGGCAATTGGATCTCTGGTTCCTCTGCCTTTTCTAAAACCAGCTTGAACATCTGGAAGTTCACAGTTCACGTATTGCTGAAGCCTGGCTTGGAGAATTTTGAGCATTACTTTAGGCTGTGTTATATAACTCAAATCATAAATCAATAAATTAAATTCTTCCTCTTACTATGATGCAAGATTTGTTCCTGGCAGGGGGCAGGGTAATACAGAACAACATGAAGCCTCATTTCAAATGCATTTGATTTAAAACTGCAAAAGAAAGAACTTTATTTGAAACGAAAATATGTTACACATTATATCATAAGAATATTCAGATTTGAATTGCTCTTTTGATTTGTTTTACCAAAGAGAAGTTATAAGATATTAGACAAAGAGCTCCAACTGAAGATCAGAATCTGAGGTTTAGACCAAAGCCTTCCTCTTAACCTCTCATGAGCCTCCGGCCTCTCATCTGTGAAGAGAGAATAATGCTCTCCTTCACAGGGCTTGTCTGATGATCAGATGCATTGATGTATGTGGAAATGCTTCATAACTTCAAAATAGCATGCAAGTGTGGGGAATAAAGCAAGTACTGTGCTCATCCTTTTTCTATAATCAAATCTTTTGCACTGTGTTCTGTTAATAATCTCCAGGATTGTACAGAAAACAGTGTGGCCCAGTGCATGAAATCAAAAGTGTATATCAGTAATCACAATATAGCCATGGCTTCATTAATATCCAGCACATCTCATTAGTGATCATGCATGCTCAGTCGTATACAGCTCTTTGCAACCATACAGACTGAAGCCCGCCAGGCTCCTCTGTCCATGGGATTTTCCAGCAAGAACACTGCAGTGGGTTGCCATGCCCTCCTCCAGGGGATCTTCCCAACCCAGGGATCTAACCCGTGTCTACTATGCTCCTGCATTGCAGGCAGATTGTTTACCACTTGATCTATCAGAGAAGCCCTCTCATTAGGGAAAATGTATTTAAATAATTACATTTTATTTTTCTTTCAGCTTTCAATTTTTTAATTGTAAAGTGAATGTAAAATTTATCATTTTGACTATTTTTAAGTGTAAATTCACTACCATTAAGTATATTCAAATGTTGTATAACCAACACCCCTATTCAGGGAACCAGAAAAGAAAAGAAGGAAAAACCACTAAAGCAGAAGAGCTTCAGTTTTCAGAAATACAAACTTTGTACCCATTGGACAATAACTCCTCATGGTTTCTCTCTTCTCAGCCCCTGGTACCCTCATATTTTCTTGAAGGAATAATCTTTCTTCCCTATTTGCTCACCTACAAGAACAATAAAATATCCTCATACACAGGAACTGAAAAGTAAAATGTAGCTAAAATGCTCAAATACAGTTGGTACGTTTGCATACACTGGCTATGGGAGACAGGTAAAAGGAAGTTTCTGTACATAAAAAGCTGCTTTCATTGCCAACCAACAATTGTTCCAAAATCTGCCAGGGAAATAAAGGTAAATAACTAACTCCTCTATAGTGTCCTAAAAAGATGTATGTATAAGCATACAACCAATTTCTACTGGAAACTGGGAATAAAAATTGGAACTTGGAAGTTATTTTAACCAGGCTTTATCAGTTCGTGAACCAAGAAATTCCAGATGTTCAAGCTGGATTGAGAAAAGGCAAAGGAAACAGAGATCAAATGGCCAACATCCGATGGATCACTGAAAATGCAAGAGAGTTCCAGAAAAATATCTGCTTCTGCTTTATTGACTATGCCAAAGATTTGTGTGGATCACAACAAACTGTGGAAAATTCTTGAAGAGACGAGAATACCAGACCACCTGACCTGCCTCCTGATAAATCTGTATGCAGGTCAGGAAGCAACAGTTAGAACTGTACATGGAACAACAGACTGGTTCCAAATCGATAAAGGAGTATATCCAGGTTGTATATTGTCACCCTGTTTATTTGACTTCTATGCAGAGTATGTCATGAGAAACGCTGGACTGGAAGAAGCACAGCTGGAATCAAGATTGCCAGGAGAAATATTAATAACCTCAGATACGCAGATAACACCATCCTTATGGCAGAAAGCAAAGAGGAATTAAAGAGACTCTTGATGAAAGTGAGAGTGAAAAGGTTGGCTTAAAACTCAACATTCAGAAAACTAAGATCATGGCATCTGGTCCCATCACTTCATGGTAAATAGATGAGGAAACAGTGACAGACTTTATTTTGGGGGGCTCCAAAATCACTGCAGATGGTGATTGCAGCCATGAAATTAAAAGATGCTTGCTCCTTGGAAGAAGAGCTAATGACCAACCTAGACAGCATATTAAAAAGCAGAGACATTACTTTGTCAACAAAAGTCTGTCTAGTCAAAGCTATGGTTTTTCCAGTAGTCATGTATGGATGTGAGAGTTGGATTATAAAGAAAGCTGAGCACTGAAAAATTGATGCTTTTGAACTGTGGTGTTGGAGAAGACTCCTGAGAGTTCCTTGGACTGCAAGGAGATCCAAACAATCCATCCTAAAGGAAATCACTCCTGAATATTCATTGGAAGGACTGATGCTGAAGGTGAAACTCCAATACTTTGGCTGCCTGAGGCAAAGAACTGACTCATTGGAAAAGACCCTGAGACCCTGATGCTGGGAAAGATTGAAGGCAGGAGGAGAAGAGGATGACAGAGGATGAGATGGCTGGATGGCATCACTGACTCAATGGACATGAGTTTGAGCAAGCTCCAGGAGTTGGTGATGGACAGGGAAGCCTGGTGTGCTGCAATCCATGGGGTTGCAAAGAGTTGGACACGATTTAGTGACTGAACTGAGCCACCAGGGAAGCCAGATGTTAACAAGATGTGGGATTATCATACTAATTAATAATGAACACATTTTTCCAGATCTCAACTAGCCTAGTTTATAAGTGCCTATTCAATCCAATTCTACTTGTTATATTGTTTGTAAGCCACCCCTCTGCAGAAGTCACATATTTTATTGATAACTGGGGAAATTTATGTGGAGATTTGCAGTCAGAGACTGAAAGAAATTTTACTGATCCAGATCCAGTAGTCCAATAAAATATAGTTGTATCTGAGTGTACAGCTCAGATCTATGCAAGCCAGCTCCTTTAAACTTTCCTGAACTGAACTTGCCCTTAATGGTAAGGCACATGTGAGTATAGGTGTCACTGACACACATTCCTCAATGACATTCAGTGGCAATTTAATAATTTGCCTTTCTGAATATGTTTTATCATCAGGGACTTTAGTATCATGTAATGTACAAGTCATAGAAAGGGTGCCACATCCACCATGGTTTCAGTTTCAATTTAGTACTAAGACCGTAATAACTTAGATTCCATCTCATCATATTGGAAATACAATAAAATAGCAATAGCAAATCCTAAATAAATTATCCAAGCAGAAGTCCATTTACCAAAGCCCAGAGTCACAAAATTTCTTTTCTCATCACAGATTAAATGATCTCATCCTTTTAGCCAGCAAGCAATCCTACTGTCTTGAAATATAGATTGATTTAAAGTCAACAATACTTCATCAGAGGAAGATGTCTGCCAAACACATGACTGACAGTGGGACCTAGTAAGCATAGATTTTTATAAGACTCCTTTCAGTGGTGAGTCAACGGAACCAATAAACTCCAATTAGCCTTAAGTACAACTTGTGCACAACCCAGAAAAGTAAAAATCTTTTTCACCAGTGAGTAGTCCCACTAACATAGAATGTATTATTTTTCAACAATGAGAAAAATATAAGGAACAGAAATCCATCCTTGGCTTGGAAAATAAAGGGTAATTACAAACATAACTCATCTGGTTTTGTCAGTTTTCATTTTAAAAGCATTGATTATGTGATGAAATGTTAAGCTATTCCTTTCTCTGATTGAATACTAGAGATGGAGAAAGGTAGTGCATTTTACCTTTATGCAAATCCAGATAATAGTCTTTATCCCATTCCTATAACTCATTGTTTACTCCTTTTTTTCATTTTTAACTTAAATGAGAAGAAGTTTTGTTAAATATTAGTTATGCATCATTTTAACATGCTAACTCTATTGTTTATTTAACAGACATCCAGTCATCTTAACATGTCTCTCTGTTGCTCTAGCCTCTAGCATGCTGATAATAATCTGCATACAATGTGGTCTCTTTGCTCTCACACTGATAGGGCTGACCTCTGTGACCAACAGGAAAGACACTGCTGTCTCTCTGGCTCTCTTGGATGACTTACTCTGGGGGAAGCCAAGTCGTCATGTTGCAGGGATGCTCAAATAGCTCCTTAGAGATGTTTACCTGCCCAGGAACTGAGACCTCCTGCCAGCAACAGCACCGACTCGCCAACCTTGTGAGTGAGTCACCTTAGAAGCAGACCTCCAGCGCCAGTCAAGCCTTCAGCTGACTGCCACCCCAACTGATATCTTGATTGCATTCCTTGAGAGAACCTGAGTCAGGATCACCCAGCCTAGCTTTGCCCATGTTCCTGATCCACAGAAACTGTATGAGATAATAAATGCTATTATTATTTAACACAAATACAAGATAAAATGATGAAACAAAATGAAAATCAGGCCTCTATTACAAAGTTGGAGTCAGTCAATTAGACTAAGATCATATTTAGAAAGAGTGATATTGATCAAGTCAAGAACCAAATTCAAATCTGGTTCTAACTCCAGAGATTAGGCTCAGTTCAGTTCAGTTGCTCAGTTGTGTCCGATTCTTTGCGACCCCATGAATTGCAGCATGCCAGGCCTCCCTGTCCATCACCATCTCCCGGAGTTCACTCAGACTCAGGTCCATCGAGTCAGTGATGCCATCCAGCCATCTCATCCTCTGTCGTCCCCTTCTCCTCCTGCCCCCAATCCCTCCCAGCATCAGAGTCTTTTCCAATGAGTCAACTCTTCACATGAGCTGGCCAAAGTACTGGAGTTTCAGCTTTAGCATCATTCCTTCCAAAGAAATCCCAGGGCTGATCTCCTTCAGAATGGACTGCTTGGATCTCCTTGCAGTCCAAGGGACTCTCAAGAGTCTTCCCCAACACCACAGTTCAAAAGCATCAATTCTTCGGCGCTCAGCCTTCTTCACAGTCCAACTCTCACATCCATATGTGACCACTGGAGATTAGGCTAGACCATCACATATATTCACATGGCCTCAGGTTTATAGAAAGAACTATCAAGCTTTACTTTAATATACATTGCATTGTGCTTACTGAATTTTTTAAACTTTTTTATTAAGATACAACCTACATTCAGTAAAATGCCTTGATCTACTCTATGAATTATACTATGATGTACTTATCTCTTTTCTTGTGAGCAATCATTTGAGTTGTTTTCAGTTTGGGGCTACTTTAAATAAAGCTGCTATGAACATTCTTGAATAGTCTTTTGGTGAACATATGAACTTATTTCTCACAGCTAAATATTAATATCTAGAAGTAGAACTGCTGTTTCATAAGAAAAAGCAGTACGCTTTGCCCTAAAAGATAACATCAAAGACTTTTCCAAAGTGATTGTATAATATTCACTCCTATGGGTATGAAAGTGGTCATTTAAAAGGATGTAATAATAATAAAATATGTCATTAAGTGATATGTATTATATAAATAACATTTTAGAGAAAGAATGGGAGAGTGAGCTACTTATATAAGCTTTAAACATTCCTAAGAAAGTTATTCTGAATATTTTCTATTTCTATCTTTGCTAGAAATAATGAACTGAATGTACACAGCTGCATTTAGATCCAATCATAAACCCTGAGAGCAAGGTCTATGTGCTATAATTTGAATATTTTCTGAATCATACCATACCATAGTCATCTTACTTTTTCAAATTTAATACTCATCATTGGTTTTCACATGAAATATAAACACATCATATTTCTTTATTAAAAACATAGCTCTAGTCTCCCTAATTAAATGAATGGAAAATCCGTATTTTTGCATATACTACAAACCCTTGACAATGTAGATTGTCACCGACCCAGATTATATTTAAATTCTTTTAATCTACAGATAGAAAACAAAATGATTCCCCTGAATATTCAATGAGGTTTTATGAAATATTACCCCTCATCAAATCCCATCTGCCAAACTTTACCCCAGCTCTGACCTCTCATTTTCCTGTGCCCCATCTCTGTGGTTAGGAATTCAAGCACATATGTACCAATAGTGGAGAGGCAGAGGGAAGGAAATGAGCTCCATGTGAGGGCAGAGAAATTAATCACATGCTTGTTATGAAATCATGTAATCATGAAATCCTATCTTCGAAAGCAACTCAGTTGTCCTGGCCATGGCCCCTGATATGTGTATCTTGACCTTTTGTGGCTTCCATTGAAATGCAAGTTAAACAGAGTAGGGGAGAGGAGTATACCAGGCCATTATTTGTAAGTATTATGCCTTGAGTTAGATAAAGTATACAGCAATCTGAAAGCAAAGAGTCATCCAAAATGTGAACAATTTCAACAAGAGGAAAAGAAATTCAGAAGTCCTGAACATCATTCCAAATTAAAGTACACCATGGTGGAAAGCACTGGAAGGAAAAAAAGCCCCAGTGCTTTTGGGGATGAAAGACACCAAAGTTCCACTTAGGGAAGCCATCTCTCTTTCTCGCTCCCCTCTCACCTCTCTAAGAACATTTGGCTACATTTACACAGCTAATTGCCTTCTGACTTCTGGTCCCTCTTGAGTCCACACCATATACTCTTTTAAGAAACAGATACGTTTCCTGCTTCATCCAAGAATCATGATGGTGGGAAAAGGAATGGTAAGAATACACAGGCTGTTTCCAGGTCCTGCTCTTTTAACTGTCTTCTGTGCACAGGCAAGTTCAGCTCACCTGAATCAAAATATGGGTCCTGAAACAAAGTCCTTCAAGACACAAGCTATTGGAAGCCCTTGTAGATACTTAAGGATGGTACCTCCCAAAGCACAAGGGGAAATCACTTTCTTTTCCCTCCTCATTCTATTGCATCAAGGCCATGCTTAGCTGACTCATAACAACAAAAGAATGATGTCAGCAAGACAGCAGAATAGAAAGTCACGACAACCATCCCCTAACTGAAATGCTGATTTAACAATGATCTATGGGCCAAATACCTTTATGAACATTCCATATTCAAGTCAGGAAGTTGAAGTTTCCCAGATGAGCACAAAAATAAGAATAACATCTTGAAGTAGGCAATAAGAGTGATTTCACCCTGGCCACATCAGTTCCCTCTCCAGGATGACACAAATAAGTGCCAAGAGAGATGCCCTTGCTTATAATGACTCCCCAGTGAGGAAGAAAGAAAAATGGAGCATGCATCTAACGCTCCAGCTTTCAGAGAGACTGGAGAGATGGAGAGACTGGTTTCTGTATTGACTCATTTGCAGCCCTGATGGAACCTGAATCAACTGAACGCCTGGGGACTGCAGAAAACAAGTAAGAGTGTGAGGGTGGCTTGTTGTGACATGATTCTGCATGGTCAGGAGAAGACACACGACTTGAAGCTTCTCCCACAGGAAGAGAAGAGTGGAGATGTATCCAGGATCCCAGCTTTTCAAAGGGCTGCCTGAGGGAATGATGTTGGTCTCACCTGACTAATGATGCTGACAAGGAACCAGCACACCTGGACACCTAGTGGCCACTGAGAGCAAGGAAGAGGGGGGAAATGTGTAAAACTAGAGGACTTGAGTGTTACAGGAAGATACCAAATGGAGTGAAAGATTATTAGTTTCTGAAAAGGAAACTTGTCTCACTAATTAACAGATTTCTTACACAGTCCCAAAGAAATCACATCCCTCCAAAAATGGTTTCAAAATCTCTAGCCAGGCTGATTGCTAAGGGACTTTCACTGGGCAAAGCCTGTTGGTAAAGACTGGTAAAAGTGATTGCTTTTTCAAATGTGTGAATCTCAAGACAAAACTATGAGATATATGACTCAATCAAAGAACATAATATCTCTCCAGATACTGACCCTGAAGAAAGAGAAGTATGTTATCTGACAAAGAGTTTAAAATAACCATCATGAGATGCTTTATGAGCTCAAGAACATGACACATGAACAAAATGAGAATAGCAACAAAAAGAAAATATAAAGGAGAACCAAACAGAAGTTTTGGAGCAGAAAAACACAATAATTGAACCAGAAAACTGACTAGGGGGGTTAAAAGTCAGCCTTGATCAAGTAGAAGAAAGTATCAGTAGACTTGAAGACAGGTCCGTTGAAATTATCCAGGTAGAAGATCAAAAATTTTAAAGAATGACAAAAATTGAAGAAAGCCTAAATGACTCATGCCCACCATCTAGTAGACCAATATATAGATTATAGGAGTTGCAGAAGAAGAAGAGATAAAGAAGCAGAGCTTATTTAAATAAATAATAGCCAAAAAATTCTCAAATCTAGGAAAGGAAGCAGACATCCAGATATTCAAGAACTGGAAGAAATCCACATCCAGACACATTATAATCAAATTTTCAAAAACAAGGGTAAAGAGAGAACTTGGAAATCACTAACAGAAAAGCAACTCACTATGTACAGTGTACCCCATAATCCAATCACCAGATTTCTGAGTAGAAATATTGCAGGCCACAAGGGAATGGGGTGCTCTATTCAAAGTGTTCAAAGAAAAAGACTGCCCACCAAAAATAACATACCTGGCAAACCTGTCATTCAAACTAGAAAGAAAAATAAATACTTTTCTAGATTAAGAAAAAGCTCATCACCACTAGGCCCACCTAACAAGAAATACTAGGGAGGTCCTTCAAATTGAAAGGATATTAAGCAGCAACACAAAAGCACTGGAAAGTATAAAATTTGCTGGTAAAGGTAAATATAGAGACATATTCAGAATACTGTAACACTGTAACAGTGGTATTTAAATCACTTTTAATTCTGATATAGAAAACTGTGAAAATATATTAATGGATACACAGTATAAGATGATATAATTTGTGGCATCATTAAAAAGTGTAAAGGGTGGGGAGGAGCTCAGAAGGCTGAGGAATAGGACAGAGAGACCACTTTCTCCCCCACAAATTCATCAAAAGAACATTTAAACGCCGAGTAAATTCCACAAAACAATTTCTGAAAGACGGCAGAGGACATCAGGCACCCAGAAAAGCAGCCCATTGTCTTCGAAAGGAGGTAGGAAAAAATAAATGACAAAAAAAGAGACAAAAGAGGGAGGGATGGAGCTCCGTCCCGGGAAGGGAGTCTTAAAAAGAGAGAAGTTTCCAAACACCAGGAAACACTCTCACTGCCGATTCTGTGCCGAGCCTTGGAAGCACAGAGGGCAACATAACAGGGAGGGAAAATAAATAAACAATTAAAACCCACAGATTACGAGCCCAACGGTAACTCCCCCAGCCGAGAAGCAGCGCAGACGCCTGCACCCGCCACTAGCAAGAAGGGGCTGGGCAGGGAGGCACGGCGCGGGCTGCATCGCTTAGAGTAAGGATCTGGCCTGAATGCCCCAAGTGCTATCTGAGCGAACTAACTTGGGCTAGCAAACCAGACTGTGGGATAATTACCACACAAAAAGCCAGCCCTAACCTAAGACACCGCCAGGCCCGTGCACAGAACAAAGGACTGAACAGAGATAGCCGGCTGCAGACCATCCCCCTCCAGTGCCAGGCAGCCAGAGCTGGAAGGGGGCAATCGCAGCCCCAGAGAGACATTATGTACAAAACTGTAAGCAGGCTTCTTTGCTAACTAAGACTTCTTGGGGGTCTGGATGGTCAACATCTGCCTGAGAAGGTGCACCGGTTGTACACCCAGAAAACCGAGCAGCGGGGAGGTGATAAGTCACAGAGGCCGCGCTCGCCAAACACCTCCATCACCTGAGCTGCTTGGACCTGGGAAGGGCACAAAACGCAGGCCCAACGGAGTCTGTGCCTCTGAGGACTACCCTAGTGCCTGAACCTGAGCGGCTTAGACCTGGGAGGTGCATGCAGCCCAGGGCCAGCCTCGGATGGTTCCCGGTGGAGCAACCTAGAGCCTGAACAGTGTGGGCAGGAGGGTACACACGCTGTGAGTGGGGTCAGGCCCAGTGTGGCTGAGGCACTGCAAGCACATGCCAGTGTTATTTGTTTGCAGCATCCCCCAGAGCGGGACTGAACAAGTGAGCCTAAAAAAAAAAAAAAGAAAAAAAAGGGTCCTCCACCGTCCCCTTTGTGTCAGGACAGAAATCAGACACTGAACAGACCAGCAAACAGAAGAAGCTAAAACAGAGGGAACCGCCTTGGAAGTGACAGGTGCAATAGAGTAAAACCCTGTTGTTACTACCGACTACATAGGAAGGGGCCTATAGATCTTGAGAAATATAAGCCGGACCAAGGAACTAGCCGAAAATGAACTGACCCCACAAAACCCAAAACAGCACTAGAGAAAGTCCTAGATATATTTTTACTATTTTTATGATCATTCTTTCTTTCTTTTATTTTTAATTTTTTAAAAAAATTTTAAGTCCTCTATTACTCCTTTAATTTTCACTTTTATAACCTACTAGAGCCAGACATCCTGGAATGTGAAGTCAAGTGGGCCTTAGAAAGCATCACTACGAACAAAGCTAGTGGAGGTGATAGAATTCCAGTTGAGCTATTTCAAATCCTGAAAGATGATGCTATGAAAGTGCTGTAATCAATATGCCAGCAAATTTGGAAAACTCAGCAGTGGCCACAGGACTGGAAAAGGTCAGTTTTCATTCTGATCCCAAAGAAAGGCAATGCCAAAGAATGCTCAAACTATCGCACAATTGCACTCATCTCACATGCTAGTAAAGTAATGTTCAAAATTCTCCAAGCCAGGCTTCAGCAATATGTGAACCGTGAACTTCCAGATGTTCAAGCTGGTTTTAGAAAAGGCAGAGGAACCAGAGATCAAATTGCCAACATCTGCTGGATCATGGAAAAAGCAAGACAGTTCCAGAAAAACATCTATTTCTGCCTTATTGACTATGCCAAAGCCTTTGACTGTGTGGATCACAATAAACTGTGGGAAATTCTGAGAAATGGGAATACCAGACAACCTGATCTGCCTCTTGAGAAATTCGTATGCAGGTCAGGAAGCAACAGTTAGAACTGGACATGGAACAACAGAATGCTTCCAAATAGGAAAAGGAGTATGTCAAGGCTGTATATTGTCACCCTGCTTATTTAACTTATAAGCAGAGTACATCATGAGAAATGCTGGACTGGAAGAAACACAAGCTGGAATCAAGATTGCTGGGAGAGATATCAATAACCTCAGATATGCAGATGACACCACTCTTATGGCAGAAAGTGAAGAGGAACTCAAAAGCCTCTTGATGAAAGTGAAAGTGGAGAGTGAAAAAGTTGGCTTAAAGCTCAACATTCAGAAAACAAAGATCATGGCATCCGGTCCCATCACTTCATGGGAAATAGATGGGGAAACAGTGGAAACAGTGTCAGACTTTATTTTTCTGGGCTCCAAAATCACTGCAGATGGTGATTGCAGCCATGAAATTAAAAGATGGTTACTCCTTGGAAGGAAAGTTATGACCAACCTAGATAGCATATTCCAAAGCAGAGACATTACTTTGCCAACAAAGGTTGGTCTAGTCAAGGCTATGGTTTTTTCCTGGGGTCATGTATGGATGTGAGACTTGGACTGTGAAGAAGGCTGAGCGCCGAAGAATTGATGCTTTTGAACTGTGGTGTTGGAGAAGACTCTTGAGAGTCCCTTGGACTGCAAGGAGATCCAACCAGTCCATTCTGAAGGAGATCAGCCCTGGGATTTCTTTGGAAGGAATGATGCTGAAGCTGAAACTCCAGTACTTTGGCCACCTCATGCAAAGAGTTGGCTCATTGGAAAAGACTCTGATGCTGGGAGGGATTGGGGGCAGGAGAAGAAGGGGACGACAGAGGATGAGATGGCTGGATGGCATCACTGACTCGATGGACGTGAGTTTGAGTGAACTCCGGGAGTTGGTGATGGACAGGGAGGCCTGGCATGCTGCGATTCATGGGGTCGCAAAGAGTCGGATATGACTGAGTGACTGATCTGATCTGATTACTTTGCAAAAAAAAAAAAAGACCCTTTTTTTTTAAAAGCAAACTTCATATATATATTTTTTTATAATTTTTGTGACTTTTTTTTTCCTTTCTTTTTTTTCTCTTCTTTTCTTTAATATTGTATTTTTGAAATTCCAAACTCTACTCTAGATTTTTAATTTTTGCTTTTGGTATTTGTTATCAATTTTGTACCTATTTTTTTTTTAATATATAATTTTTGTGACTTTTTTTTCTCTTTCTTTTTCTTCTTCTTTTCTTTAACATTGTATTTCTCAAATTCCAAACTCTACTCTAGATTTTTAATTTTTGCTTTTTGGTATTTGTTATCAATTTTGTATCTATATTTTATATATATATATATAATTTTTGTGACTTTTTTTTTCTCTTTCTTCTTCTTCTTCTTTTCTTTAACATTGTATTTTTGAAATTCCAAACTCTACACTAGATTTTTAATTTTTGCTTTTTGGTATTTGATATCAATTTTGTACCTTTAAGAACCCAATCTTCAGGACCCATTTTTACTTGGGAGCGACATTACTGGCTTGACTGCTCTCTCCTCCTTTGGAGTCTCCATTTTCTCCACCAGGTCGCCTGTGTCTCCTCCCTAAACCCTCTCTGCTCTACCCAACTCTGTGAATTTCTGTGTTTTCCAGATGGTGGAGAACACTTAGGGAACTGATTACTGGCTGGATCTGTCTCTCTTCTTTTCATTCCCCCCTTTTATCCTCCTGGCCACCTCTGTCTCCTTCCTCCCTCTTCTCTTCTCTATATAACTCTGTGAACATCTCTGAGTGGTCCAGTTGTGGAGTGTACATAAGGAAGTGATTACTGGCTAGCCTGCTCTCTCTATTGATTCCACCTCATCTCATTCGGGTCACCTCCAACACCCTCTCCCTCTTGTCTTTTCCATGTAACTCTGTGAACCTCTCTGGGTGTCCCTCACTGTGGATAAACTTTTCATCTTTAACATAGATGTTTTATCAATGGTGCTGTATAGAAGGAGAAGTTTTGAGAGTACTGTAAAAATAAGACTGAAAACTGGAAGCAGGAGGCTTAAGTCCAAACCCTGACTCCAGGGAACATTAATTGACAGGAGCTCATCAAACACCTCCATACCTACACTGAAACCAAGCACCACACAAGGGCCAACAAGTTCCAGAACAAAACATACCATGCAAATTCTCCACCAACACAGGAATACAGCCCTGAGCTCCAATATACAGGCTGCCCAAAGTTACTACAAAACCATAGACATCTCATAACTCATTACTGGACACTTCATTGCACTCCAGAGAGAAGAAATCCAGCTCCACCCACCAGAACACCGACACAAGCTTCCCTAACCAAGAAACCTTGACAAGCCACCTGTACAAATCCACACACAGCGAGGAAACTCCACAATAAAGAGAACTCCACAAACTGCCAGAATACAGAAAGGATACCCCAAACTCAGCAATATAAACAAGATGAAGAGACAGAGGAATACCCAGCTGGTAAAGGAACAGGATAAATGCCCACCAACCAAACAAAAGAGGAAGAGATAGGGAATCTACGTGATAAAGAATTCCGAATAATGATAGTGAAAATGATCCAAAATTTGAAATAAAAATGGAATCACAGATAAATATCCTGGAGACAAGGATTGAGAAGATGCAAGAAAGGTTTAACAAGGACCTAAAAGAAATAAAAAAGAGTCAATATATAATGAATAATGAAATAAATGAGATCAAAAACACTCTGGAGGCAACAAATAGTAGAATAACAGAGGCAGAAGATAGGATTAGTGAATTAGAAGATAGAATGGTAGAAATAAATGAATCAGAGAGGATAAAAGAAAAATGAATTAAAAGAAATGAGGACAATCTCAGAGACCTCCAGGACAATATTAAACGCTACAACATTCAAATCATAGGAGTCCCAGAAGAAGAAGACAAAAAGAAAGACCATGAGAAAATACTTGAGAAGATAATAGTTGAAAACTTCCCTAAAATGGGGAAGGAAATAATCACCCAAGTCCAAGAAACCCAGAGAGTCCCAAACAGGATAAACCCAAGGCGAAACACCCCAAGACACATATTAATCAAATTAACAAAGATCAAACACAAAGAACAAATATTAAAAGCGGCAAGGGAAAAACAACAAATATCACACAAGGGAATTCCCATAAGGATAACAGCTGATCTTTCAATAGAAACTCTTCAAGCCAGGAGGGAATGGCAAGACATACTTAAAGTGATGAAAGAAAATAACCTACAGCCCAGATTACTGTACCCAGCAAGGATCTCATTCAAATATGAAGGAGAAATCAAAAGCTTTACAGACAAGCAAAAGCTGAGAGAATTCAGCACCACCAAACCAGCTCTCCAACAAATACTAAAGGATATTCTCTAGACAGGAAACACAAAAAGGGTGTATAAACTGAAACCCAAAACAATAAAGTAAATGGCAATGGGGTCATACTTATCAATAATTATCTTAATCATACTTATCAATAATTATCTTAAATGTAAATGGGTTGAATGCCCCAACCAAAAGACAAAGACTGGCTGAATGGATACAAAAACAAAACCCCTATATATGTTGTCTACAAGAGACCCACCTCAAAACAGGGGACACATACAGACTGAAAGGGAAGGGCTGGAAAAAGATTTTCCATGCAAATAGAGACCAAAAAAGAAGCAGGAGTAGCAATACTCATATCAGATAAAATAGATTTTAAAACAAGACTTTAAAACAAAAGCTGTGAAAAGAGACAAAGAAGGACACTACATAATGATCAAAGGATCAATCCAAGAAGAAGATATAACAATTATAAATATATATGCACCCAACATAGGAGCACTGCAATATGTAAGACAAATGCTAACAAGTATGAAAGGGGAAATTAACAATAAGACAATAATAGTGGGAGACTTTAATACCCCACTCACACCTATGGATAGATCAACTAAACAGAAAATTAACAAGGAATCACAAACTTTAAATGATACAATAGACCAGTTAGACCTAATTGATATCTATAAAGACATTTCACCCCAAAACGATGAATTTCACTTTTTTCTCAAGTGCACATGGAACCTTCTCCAGGATAGATCACATCCTGGGCCATAAATCTAGCCTTGGTAAATTCAAAAAAATTGAAGTCATTCCAAGCATCTTTTCTGACCACAATGCAGTAAGATTAGATCTCAATTACAGGAGAAAAACTATTAAAAATGCCAACATATGGAGGCTGAACAACATGCTGCTGAATAACCAACAAATCACAGAAGAAATCAAAAAAGAAATCAAAATTTTCATAGAAACAAATGAAAATGAAAACACAACAACCCAAAACCTGTGGGACACTGTAAAAGCAGTCCTAAGGGGAAAGTTCATAGCAATACAGGCATACCTCAAGAAACAAGAAAAAAGTCAAATAAATCACCTAACTCTACACCTAAAGCAACTAGAAAAGGAGGAAATGAAGAACCCCTAGGGTTAGTAGAAGGAAAGAGATCTTAAAAATTAGGGAAAATAAATAAATGCAAATAAATGCAAAAGAAACAAAAGAGACCATAGCAAAAATCAACAAAGCCAAAAGCTGGTTCTTTGAAAGGATAAATAAAATTGACAAACCATTAGCCAGACTCATCAAGAAACAAAGGGAGAAAAATCAAACCAATAAAATTAGAAATGAAAATGGAGAGATCACAACAGACAACACAGAAATACAAAGGATCATAAGAGACTACTATCAGCAATTATATGCCAATAAAATGGAGAACGTGGAAGAAATGAACAAATTTCTTTTGTTTAAACTTTTCTAAATTCTTAGAAAAGTACAACTTTCCAAAACTGGACCAGGAAGAAATAGAAAATCTTAACAGACCCATCACAAGCATGGAAATTGAAACTGTAATCAGAAATCTTCCAGCAAACAAGACCCCAGGTCCAGATGGCTTCACAGCTGAATTCTACCAAAAATTTAGAGAAGAGCTAACACCTATCCTACTCAAACTCTTCCAGAAAATTGCAGAGGAAGGTAAACTTCCAAACTCATTCTATGAGGCCACCATCACCCTAATACCAAAACCTGACAAAGATGCCACAAAAAAAGAAAACTACAGGCCAATATCACTGATGAACACAGATGCAAAAATCCTTAACAAAATTCTAGCAATCAGAATCCAACAGCACATTAAAAAGATCATACACCATGACCAAGTGGGCTTTATCCCAGTGATGCAAGGATTCTTCAACATCCGCAAACCAATCAATGTAATACATCACATTAACAAATTTAAAAATAAAAACAATATGATTATCTCAATAGATGCGGAGAAAGCCTTTGACAAAATTCAACATCCATTTATGATTAAAAAAAATAACTCTCCAGAAAGCAGGAATAGAAGGAACATACCTCAACATAATAAAAGCTATATATGACAAACCCACAGGAAAAACATTATCCTCAATGGTGAAAAATTGAAAGCTATTCCCCAAAAGTCAGGAACAAGACAAGGGTGTGGAAGTTTTGGCCACAGCAATCAGAGCAGGAAAAGAAATAAAAGGAATCCAAATTCAAAAAGAAGAAGTAAGACTCTCACTGTTTGCAGATGACATGATCCTCTACATAGAAAACCCTAAAGACTCCACCAGAAAATTACTAGAACTAATCAATGAATATAGTAAAGTTGCAGGATATAAAATCAACACACAGAAATCCCTTGCATGCCTATACACTAATAATGAGAAAATAGAAAGAGAAATTATGAAAACAATTCCATTCACCATTGCAACAAAAAGAATAAAATACTTAGGAATATATCTACCTAAAGAAACTAAAGACCTATATATAGAAAACTATAAAACACTGGTGAAAGAAATCAAAGAGGACACTAATAGATGGAGAAATATACCATGTTCATGGATTGGAAGAATCAATATAGTGAAAATGAGTATACTACCCAAAGCAATTTATAGATTCAATGCAATCCCTATCAAGCTACCAACGGTATTCTTCACAGAGCTAGAACAAATAATTTCACAATTTGTATGGAAATACAAAAAAACCTTGAATAGCCAAAGCAATCTTGAGAAAGAAGAATGGAACTGGAGGAATCAACCTGCCTGACTTCAGGCTCTACTACAAAGCCATAGTCATCAAGACAGTATGGTACTGGCACAAAGACAGAAATATAGATCAATGGAACAAAATAGAAAGCCCAGAGATAAATCCACGCACCTATGGACACCTTATCCTTTGACAAAGGAGGCAAGAATATACAATGGAGAAAAGACAATCTCTTTAACAAATGGTGCTGGGAAAACTGGTCAACCACTTGTAAAAGAATAAAACTAGAACACTTACTAACACCATACACAAAAATAAACTCAAAATGGATTAAAGATCTAAACGTAAGACCAGAAACTATAAAACTCCTAGAGGAGAACATAGGCAAAACACTCTCTGACATACATCACAGCAGGATCCTCTACGACCCACCTCCCAGAATATTGGAAATAAAAGCAAAAATAAACAAATGGGACCTAATTAAACTTAAAAGCTTCTGTACAACAAAGGAAACTATAAGCAAGGTGAAAAGACAGCCTTCAGAATGGGAGAAAATAATAGCAAATGAAGCAACTGACAAACAATTAATCTCAAAAATATACAAACAACTCCTACAGCTCAATTCCAGAAAAACAAATGACCCAATCAAAAAATGGGCCAAAGAACTAAATAGACATTTCTCCAAAGAAGACATACAAATGGCTAACAAACACATGAAAAGATGCTCAACATCACTCATTATTAGAGAAATGCAAATCAAAACCACTTCACACCAGTGAAGACTGGTACCATTTCACGCCAGTCAGAATGGCTGCGATCCAAAAGTCTACAAGCAATAAATGCTGGAGAGGGTGTGGAGAAAAGGGAACCTTCTTACACTGTTGGTGGGAATGCAATCTAGTACAGCCACTATGGAGAACAGTGTGGAGATTCCTTAAAAAACTGGAAATAGAACTGCCTTATCACCCAGCAATCCCACTGCTTGGCATACACACTGAGGAAACCAGAAGGGAGAGACACGTGTACCCCAGTGTTTATCGCAGCACTGTTCATAATAGCCAGGACATGGAATCAACCTAGATGTCCATTGGCAGATGAATGGATAAGAAAGCTGTGGTACATATACACAATGGAGTATTACTCAGCCATTAAAAAGAATACATTTGAATCAGTTCTAATGAGGTGGATGAAACTGGAGCCTATTATACAGAGTGAAGTAAGCCAGAAAGAAAAACACCAATACAGTACACTAACGCATATATATGGAATTTAGAAAGATGGTAACAATAACCCTGTATACGAGACAGCAAAAGAGACACTAATGTATAGAACAGTCTTTTGGACTCTGAGGGAGACGGAGAGGGTGGGATGATTTGGGAGAATGGCATTGAAACATGTATAATATCATATATGAAATGAGTCACCAGTCCAGGTTCGATGCACGATACTGGATGCTTGGGGCTGGTGCACTGTATGTATGTATGTATGTATGTATGGGGAGGGAGGAGGGAGGAGGGTTCAGGATGGGGAACACGTGTATACCTGTGGTGGATTCATGTTGATATATGGCAAAACCAATACAATATTGTAAAGTAAAAAATTAAATTAAATTAAATTTAAAAAAATTAAAATGAATTAAAAAAAGTGTAAAGGGGGCAGAAAAGAACAAAAAATAGAGTTTTGAAGTTATTAAAATAGATTGATATAACTATATGATGTTTTCTATATCAGAGGAAACTAGCGTGCTACAGTCCATAGGGTTGCAAAGAGTCAGAAATGACTGAGTAGGCATGCCTGTGTCACATAGTAACCCCAAAAAACCTATAGAAAACATACAAAAGTAAATTAAAAAGGAATTTGCATGTCACTACAAAAATCAATAAAACACAAAAGAAAATAGGAAGAGAGAAAAGAGGAACTAAAAAAAGGTCAGAAAAAAAATTATAAATGACTATATTAAATCATTCCTTATCAGTAGTTACTTCAGATGTGAATTAATTAAAATCCTCAATAAAAGGCATAGAGTAGCTAAATGGATTTTAAAAAATACTATTCATGCTGTCTACGAGAAATTTACTTTAGAATTAAGGACACACATAGGATAAAAGTAAAGGGGTAAAGGGATGGAAAAAAGATACTCCATACAAAAGTTTACCAAAGAGAACAAAAATGGTGACAAATGGACTTTAAGTCAAAAATCTCTCAAAAGAGACAAGGAAGGACAGTGTGTGTGTGTGTGTGTGTGTGTGTGTGTGTGTGTGTGTATGTTTTACTGGCAAATTAACCAATTTATATATATTTTGGTTAATTTGCCAGTAAAACATACGAATTATAAATATATATGCAATCAACATTACAGCACCCAAATATATGATGCAAACATTGACAAAACTGACAGCAACCCAATAACAGTAAGGGATTTCAATGTTCCAGTAAATAATGAATAGAATATTCAGCAGAGAAGGCAATGGCACCCCACTCCAGTACTCTTGCCTGGAAAATCCCATGGATGCAGGAGCCTGGTAGGCTACAGTCCATGGGGTCACGAAGAGTTGGACACGACTGAGCGACTTCACTTAACTCTTCACTTTCAAGCATTGGAGAAGTAAACAGCAACCCACTCCAGTGTTCTTGCCTGGAGAATCCCAGGGACAGGGGAGCCTGGTGGGCTGCTGTCTATGGGGTCACACAGAGTCAGACACGACTGAAGCGACTTAGCAGCAGCAGCAGCAGCCGAATATTCAGATGGAAGGTCAACAAAAGAACAACATTCTAGGCCAAATGAATCTAATAGACATATATAGAACACACTGCCTACCCCCATCATGGCCACAGCACCAGAATACACGTTCTTCTCAAGTACAGATGAAACAGTCTCCAGGATAGGTAATACATTAGGTTAAAAATAAATAAATAAATAAGCCTTCACAAATTTAAGAAGATTGAAATCATACCAGGTATATTTTCCAACCACAACTGAATGATATTAAAATAATTTTATTTTAATATTTTTCATTAATATGCCAGGAGGAAAACTGGAAAATTCACAAATACATGGAAATTAATATACTCTTGAACAATCCTTAAGTCAAATAAGGATTTGACTTATTTGACAGAAGATATCTTATACAAACAAACCATAAAATACTACATACCAAAACATATGGGATGCAGCAAAAGCAGGACTCAGAAGGACATTCATAGCAATAAAAATAATAAAGACCTAAATAAACAGCCTACCTTTACAAGTCAAAGAACTAAAAAAGGACAAACTAAGCCCAAGTTGAAAGAAATACTCTCTGATAAATAAAGAAATCATTTTTCATCACTTTTAGGTGGTCTTGAAATAAGGAACATATTGAACAATACATCTTCAAGGAAACAGTAGATTCATGAATATGAAATAATCTATGCGGGAACAAAGAGTTGGATAATATTTTGTTCATCCTGGATCAACAACAGTAGAATATAAAAGGGAACAACTCTATATGCTAAACACCACAAAATAGAAGTTAACTGTCAAAAAAAAGGTGAGCTAGTCAAATAATCTAACATATATAATGTTAATTATATAATATATATAATTTGAGGCTGCTGCAATATAGCAGTGCATTAATTTAGTGCATTAATCACACTGTGTAATACAGTATGAAATGTCAAGTGCAAAAAAACTCATATCTTCCACAAGTACAACTTCAAAATGTACATTTTAAAAGATGTCTATTGTACAGTGAATATGTGAACTGAATAGACACAGACATTACTTACATTCTTTTTCTGAGTGTGGATGAAGAAATATTTGGCAAGATTTCAAATTTGATTTTTTTTTTACAGATCAGACATTTTAGCTGAAAGAAGCTTTACCCCTTTACACACAGCTACTCTTTCATGTGTATTTTTAAAAATTTAAATACAGAGAATGCATTTATGAAAATACAGATCTTCAGGAAAAGTCTATGAAGCAAATACTTAACAGACATATTTAATCAAATTTATATTTTAGGATTAAAATGAATGGTAAGCGTAATTTTACCATGGAAAGTTTATTTTAATAATGAAGTATACCTAACTTCCTAACTGGAAGGAGGAGGAGCCTGGTAGGCTGCAGTCCATGGGGTCACAAAGAGTTGGACACGACTGAGCGACTTCCCTTTCACTTTTCACTTTGATGCATTGGAGAAGGAAATGGCAACCCACTCCAGTGTTCTTGCCTGGAGAATCCCAGGGACGGGGGAGCCTGGTGGGCTGCTGTCTCAGGGGTCGCATAGAGTCGGACACGACTGAAGCGACTTAGCAGCAGTAGCAGCAGCATACCTAACTTCAAAGTGAAAGATTTCTAACTAATCCAATAACACATTAAAAATCTCAATTCCTTTGACCTGTTCAACACAATAAAAGTCAACACAGTCTTACTGTTAGAGACTCATAAAAAGAATAACTGTACTGAGCATTTGTATTTACTTATTAGTACCTTTTTAAAAGTTTTATTATAGAAAAAACTTAATTTTCTATGCTGTTTGTTTTGTAGTGGTTTCTTAAAATAGTAGATAATCTAAAAAGCTTTGAAGTGTTTTTCTTTACCACAGTCCCCTCAAATACAAAGAAAATAAAGAAATTAAGTTGTTTTCTAAGTCACAATCATGTAGAAATTTTTCTATCAAAAGTGAACCAAACAATTTTTGGATTTTTTGGTAGGTAAACTGGGAAAAAACATTTCCATTTGCATGAATATGATTTTAGGTAGATGGCACATTAAATGCCTATAATATTAAAAATAAATGATATGAATAAATTATTCTCCCCCCAAATAACTTAAACACAAGCATGTCTGTACTCCTACAGGTTTAATATTTACAAAAATTGGAACTTTCCTATATTTTATGGGATGATGTAAACTTAATAAACTCCAGTATTTAATGGAATGATGTAAACATAATTAATAGACTAGCAAGCACTATATTTTCAAAGGTTTCCTCATTGCTGGTAGGAGTTTGTTTTTCTTAAGTGAAATTTTTAAGACTCTTCAAAAGTTTTAAAAATGTTAGTAATTGGATATTTGTTTTCTGTTTTCTTTAATCCCCATTCACAATTAGGTACAGGAATATTCAGTTATTTGTATTAGAAAAACTTAGGAATAAACCAACTATACAAAAATGGAGAAAATTTAAATAATCTTAAAAGATTATATGCTATAATATTAATAGTTTAAAATCATACATATAGTAACATAGTATAAATAATATGAAAAGAGAGTATGAAATTACTTATACAATATTATCCTTATTTAGACAGTCTTTCCACGTGGCTCAGACAATAAAGAATTCACTTGCAAT
This sequence comes from Bos indicus, assembly GCF_029378745.1. Classification (NCBI taxonomy): domain Eukaryota; kingdom Metazoa; phylum Chordata; class Mammalia; order Artiodactyla; family Bovidae; genus Bos; species Bos indicus. The sequence goes on along the minus strand of NC_091782.1, from coordinate 5,620,855 downwards.
ACAGGAAACTTGGGTTTGATCTTTGGATTGGAAAGATTCCCCGGAGAAGGGAATGGCTACCCACTCCAATATTCTTGCCTGGAGAATCCCATGGACCGAGGAGCTTGGCAGGCTACAGTCCATGGGATCACAAACAGTCAGACACAACTGAATAAGCATGCACGCACACACACACACACACACCACATCCTTATTCAGGCACATGAATAAACTCTCAAACACTCTGAAATCAAAAAAGACTAGAGCTCAGCTTTCTGAGCACTGAAGAATGCTTTTGAACTGTGGTGTTGGAGAAGACTCTTAAGAGTCCCTTGGACTGTAAGGAGATGAAACCAGTCCATCCTAAAGGAAATTAGTCCTGAATATTTATTGGAAGGACTGATGCTGAAGCTGAAACTCCAATACTTTGGCCACCTGAGGTGAGAAACTGACTCATTGGAAAAGACCCTGATGCTTGTAAAGATTGAAGGCAGCACAAGAAGGGGACGACAGAGGATGAGATGGTTGGATGACATCAGTGACTTGATGGACATGAGTTTGAACAAGCTCTGGAAGTTAGTGATGGACAGGAAAGTCTAGCATGCTGCAGTCCATGAGGTTGCAAAGAGTTTGACACAACTGAGAAACTGAAATGACTGACTGTATATGTTGATATATACAACTGTGTGCATAATTGATATATAAATGCATAATTAATTCATGATTAATTCTAAATTATATCTAATTAATGAGCACATAATTGAATAAGAATTGATAGCTTTTATGAACTTTGTACAGAATATTAAAGCTTTCCTAGGTAAAATAAAAAAATTTATTTCATATTTTTTGAGAATTTGTGTAACTTGAATGAGTAAAATATTATTTTATGTAAGTTCAATAAAAAATGAAACTGTAAAAAAAAAAAAAGACTAGAATGGAAAAGGCAGAAACCTTGCTAACAGGAGTGATATAATCATACATGATTTACATATATTTTCATTCTTTATGTATCTTAACTTTATCTAACCTCCACAATAAACACATTGTATCTGAAAGAAACACACACACACACACAAAAATCACAAAATATAATATCCTCCAACTATAGATTTTACAAGAAAGCAATTGTTCCCAAAAACAAAGTTTATCCAGAATAACTCTAACATAGAAATGTGTGCTCACTTCAGTTCTGACTTAACTCATCTGACATTGAATAAAACCATCTCCCCCACTGTAAAAGAACAGGTTATACAAAACTGTAAGAGATTGTCATTCTTACTTGTTTCCACATTATATTAAGGCTTACCTTCACAAAGTTTCTGCTTCATCACCTCCCTTATTTTGGATATTGCAATGTAGTCTTCCACATAAAACACATAGGTGGATGAAGGCTTGTTGGCAATAGCTCTAAGTTCTGCCTCTTCTGTTTCTGACCCAACACCAATGGCGAACAATGTTATTCTACTGTCTCTTGCTGCTTCTGCAGCATCCTTGACTTCATCTTGGGATTTCCCATCCGTAAGGACTACTGCGATCTTAGTCAGAAACCGTGCGGACTTGGCAAAAAGGTAATCAAGGGCAAACTGGATGGCCTTTCCAGTCCGTGTGTTTCCTCCCAAGTAATGTATTGACTCCATGGCTGCCATCAAGTTCTCTCCCGATTCATGGCTCCCCAGGGGGATCTCCAGGACAGGGTAGTCACTGTACTGAACCACCCCAACCTGAATAAACTTCGGTCCTATGTCAAAGTTCTTTGTGATATTGACAAGCCACTTTTTCACTATTTCAAAGTTTTCTGGGCCAACACTGTAAGAGCCATCCAAGATGAAAACTAAATCTGTCGGAGCAGTACGACAACCTAAGCGAGAAAGAAAATCATCAGAGTACATGTGTTACAGAAAAAAAGGAAAGAGGAAGGTTTCAAATGCATGAATTTTTCATTAACCAGATTGGAGAATCCTTTCACAATGTATGTATATAAAGTCACCACAGTGTATACTTTAAATATCGTACAGTTTTACATATCAATTATATTGAATACCTCAATAAAGCTGAAAATTTTTAAAGTAAAAGATACAGTAAGCAGTTTATAAGAGTTTTGTGAAGATTAATATGACACACTGCTTAACTCATGAAAATTCTTTATAAATGAGGGCTATGACTTTTGTTGATATTTTTGAATTATCTTATTTTAAGGATTAATGAATGAATCAGCTTTAAAATCAGACATTAAAAAATGGATGCTTGCATTGTTGGTGGGAATGTAAATTGATATAGCCCAGTACGGAGAATAGTATGGAGATTCTTTAAAAAACTAGGAATAAAACTACCATGTAACCCAACAATCACACTATTGGTCATATACTCTGAGGAAACCATAACTGAAAAAGACACATGTACCCCAATGTTCATTGCAGCACTGTTTACAATAGCTAGGACATGGAAGCAACCTAGATATCCATTGACAGATGAATGGATAAAGAAGTTGTGGCACATATACACAATGGAGTATTACTCAGTCATGTAAAGGAACACATTTGAGTTAGTTCTAATGAGTTGGATGAACCTGGAGCCTGTTATACACAGTGAAGTCAGAAAGAGAAACACAAATCTCCTATATTAATGCATATGTATGGGATCTAGAAAGATGGTGCTGATGACCCAGTTTGCAGGACAGCAGTGGAGACTGACCTGGAGGGCTTCCCCGGAGGCTCAGGTGGTAAAGATCTGACCTCAATGCTGGAGACCTGGCTTTGAACCCTGGGTTGGGAGGATCCCCTGGAGAAGGGAAAGGCTACCCACTCCAGTGTTCTTGCCTGGAAAATCCCATGGACAGAGGAGGCTGGCAGGGAGTCCATGGAGTCGCAAAGAGTCGGACACGACTGAGCGACTTGCACTTTCATTTTCAGTGCAGACATAGAGAACAGACTTGTAGACACAGTGGAGGAAGGAAAGGGTGGGACAGACTGAGAGAATGGCATCAGAACATATGTACATTTACAATGTGTATACATTCACGTTTACAATTACCATATGTCAAACAGATAACCAGTGGGGATTTGCTGTATGAGGCAGGGAGCTCAAACCTGATGACCTATGACAACCTAGAGGGGTGGGATGGGATGGGAGTTGGCAGGAAGGTTCAAGAGGGAGGGGTAACATGCATACCTATGACTGACTCATATGGATGTATGGCAGAAACCAACACAACATTGTAAAGCAATTACCCTCCACTTAAAATAAATAAATTTTTTAAAATGATAAATAAAAAACAAAAAATGGGTGCTACATATGAATATGACATCTAGATATCTCTTTGAAGGGGCAGGTATTGTTATAAAGCAACATTTTATTCTATTTCTCAAGAGAATAAATCAAACCACAAAATTTTTTAATAAATAAATGCATCATTTTCAGCTATACACTAACATCATTATCAATGAAATATGTTTCAGTTCAGTTCAGTCGCTCAGTCATGTCCGACTCTTTGCGACTCCATGAATCACAGCACGCCAGGCCTCCCTGTCCATCACCAACTCCTGGAGTTTACTCAGATTCACGTCCATTGAGTCAGTGATGCCATCCAGCCATCTCATCCTCTGTCGCCCCCTTCTCCTCCTGCCCCCAATCCCTCCCAGCATCAGGATCTTTTCCAATGAGTCAACACTTCGCATGAGGTGGCCAAAGTAGTGGAGTTTCAGTTTCAGCATCATTCCTTCCAAAGAAATCCCAGGGCTGATCTCCTTTAGAATGGAATGGCTGTATCTCCTTGCAGTCCAAGGGACTCTCAAGAGTCTTCTCCAACACCACAGTTCAAAAGCATCAATTCTTCGGTGCTCAGCTTTCTTCACAGTCCAACTTTCACATCCATACATGACCACTGGCAAAACAATAGCCTTGACTAGACGGACCTTTGTTGGCAAAGTAATGTCTCTGCTTTTCAATATGCTATCTATGTTGGTCATAACTTTTCTTCCAAGGAGTAACCATCTTTTAATTTCATGGCTGCAGTCACAATCTGCAGTAATTTGGGAGCCCCCCAAAATAAAGTCTGACACTGTTTCCACTGTTTCCCCATCTATTTGCCATGAAGTGATGGGACCAGATGCCATGATCTTTGTTTTCTGAATGTTGAGCTTTAAGCCAACTTTTTCACTCTCCACTTTCACTTTCATCAGGAGGCTTTTTAGTTCCTCTTCACTTTCTGCCATAAGGGTGGTGTCATCTGCATATCTGAGGTTATTGAGATTTCTCCTGGCAATCTTGATTCCAGGGCATGCTTCTTCCAGCCCAGCGTTTCTCATGATGTACCCTGCATATAAGTTAAATAAGCAGGGTGACAATATACAGCCTTGATGTACTCCTTTTCCTATTTGGAAGCATTCTGTTGTTCCATGTCCAGTTCTAACTGTTGCTTCCTGACCTGCATACAGACTTCTCAAGAGGCAGGTCAGGTGGTCTGGTATTCCCATCTCTTTCAGAATTTTCCACAGTTTATTGTGATCCACACAGTCAAAGGCTTTGGCATAGTCAATAAAGAAGAAATAGATGTTTTTCTGGAACTGTCTTGCTTTTTCCATGATCCAGCGGATATTGGCAATTTGATCTCTGCTTCCTCTGCCTTTTATAAAACCAGCCTGAACATCTGGAAGTTCACAGTTCACGTATTGCTGAAGCCTGGCTTGGAGAATTTTGAACATTACTTTACTAGCATGTGAGATGAGTGCAATTGAGCGGTAGTTAGAGCCTTCTTTGGCATTGCCTTTCTTTGGGATTGAAATGAAAACTGACCTTGTCCAGTCCTGTGGCCACTGCTGAGTTTTCCAAAATTTGCTGGCATATTGAGTGCAGCACTTTCACAGCATTGTCTTTCAGGATTTGAAATAGCTCAACTGGAATTCCATCACCTCCACTAGCTTTGTTCATAGTGATGCTTTCTAAGGCCCACTTGACTTCACATTCCAGGATGTCTGGCTCTAGGTGAGTGATCACACCATCGTGATTATCTGGGGCGTGAAGATCTTTTTTGTACAGTTCTTCTGTGTATTCTTGCCACCTCTTCTTAATATCTTCTGCTTCTGTTAGGTCCATACCATTTCTGCCCTTTATCGAGCCCATCTTTGCATGAAATGTTCCCTTGGTATCTCTAATTTTCTTGACGAGATCTCTAGTCTTTCCCATTCTGTTGTTTTCCTCTAGTTTTTTGCATTGATCACTGAGGAAGGCTTTCTTATCTCTTCTTGCTATTCTTTGGAACTCTGCATTCAGATGCTTATGTCTTTCCTTTTCTCCTTTGCTTTTCGCTTCTCTTCTTTTCACAGCTATTTGTAAAGCCTCCCCAGAAAGCCATTTTGCTTTTTTGCATTTCTTTTCCATGGGGATGGTCTTGATCCCTGTCTCCTGTATAAGGTCATGAACCTCATTCCATAGTTCATCAGGCACTCTATCTATCAGATCTAGGCCCTTAAATCTATTTCTCACTTCCACTGTATAATCATAAGGGATTTGATTTAGGTCATGCCTGAATGGTCTAGTGGTTTTCCCTACTTTCTTCAATTTCAGTCTGAATTTGGCAATAAGGAGTTCATGATCTGAGCCACAGTCAGCTCCCGGTCTTGTTTTTGTTGACTGTATAGAGTTTCTCCATCTTTGGCTGCAAAGAATATAATCAATCTTATTTCGGTGTTGACCATCTGGTGATGTCCATGTGCAGAGTCTTCTCTTGTGTTGTTGGAAGAGGGTGTTTGCTATGACCAGTGCATTTTCTTGGAAAAACTCTATTAGTCTTTGCCCTGCTTCATTCCGTAGTCCAAGGCCAAATTTGCCTGTTACTCCAGGTGTTTCTTGACTTCCTACTTTTGCATTCCAGTCCCCTATAATGAAAAGGACATCTTTTTGAGGTATTAGTTCTAAAAGGTCTTGTAGGTCTTCATAGAACCATTCAACTTCAGCTTCTTCAGCATTACAGGTTGGGGCATAGACTTGGATTACTGTGATGTTGAATGGTTTACCTTGGAAACGAACAGAGATCATTCTGTCGTTTTTGAGATTGCATCCAAGTACTGCATTTTGAACTCTTTTGTTGACCATGATGGCTACTCCATTTCTTCTGAGGGATTCCTGTCCACAGTAGTAGATATAATGGTCATCTGAGTTAAATTCACCCATAAATGTTAATCTGAAGTATTTATAAAAATACATATAAACCAATGAATAGGGGAAAGAAACTAAAAACAAACTTTCTGTCAACTTCAGGACTCAACTAGCCAGCAAAGGCACACACATTCTGGATATAGTTGAGAAAATTTATATGAACCAAGATCATGAAAGCAGTCATTTGTGTACTACACGCAGCATGCACGTTTAAAGGCCTGATCATTCATCTTCAGCCACTTATGTAGTAAAACATTCCTCGTGTGAAGTGAATCTAGTGCAAAGGGATAAAGCCATTCCTTTCTCCATAAAACTAAAGACTTATTAAGATCCCAGGAATCATGTGAAATCAGCACATCTTTGAGTTCTACCACAAAAAAAAGACTATCTGTGGCACAACTTATATCCAGATGTACACACGTGAAAAGAACCAAAAACAAAAACTTTCTTAACTCTCTTTTCCACAGTACACAACACACTTCTAACCCCATTTCATTCTTTCAGTGTGTTTATAGTGAATACCTGCTCTCTGAGGACTGGCTTCAAACACAGGTGAGATATCTCTAAAAGCTCCCAGCCTAGTAAGACAGACAACGGGCTAGTTAGAGAAAGTAAAAGAATTATGAGAACATACAGGAGGAGGTGGCAACCTAACTGTGGAAAGTCAGGGGTTGTTCTGTGGGAAAGCAGACAGGCAACCTGAGATCAGAAAGCAGAGTTTTATCCAGGTCAAGAGGAGGACATTCTACTCAGAAGGAAAGCAAGTGCAAAGTTCAGGAGGTGAGAGACAGACCCAGCCCCATAGACGCGCTGGTTTGTCCGGGTGATTCTGTGGTCGACAGAGAGTACAGGGCAGAAGAGCAGCACTTGCTGCCTGCTTCTCTCACTTTTGCACTTAAGGCAGCAAAAATACTATTGCTCATGGCCCACAGGACAAGGACACCATGCCCTTGGAGAGGATGATTTGGAAGAGGAGGAGGTGAGTCGAGGTAGTGGGATACAAATTTTAAGTCGTGTGATTTTACTCAGATGAGGTGGTGTCGCCATGCAGAGGGGTGTGAAGGACACTCTTTCAGTAACCTCTGTCATGGGGACTGTCACCAGACTTCAGGGCAGGTACTGCAGAAATGGGATTCTGCCCAGAGACAAACTGTCCAACCCAAGGGAACTCAGCTCTCCTGATATCTTTGGAAGCTGGGTGAGGATGACAGGGTTACACTTTTATCGGTGTTTTGAGGGAGAGACAGGACAGGAAGGCTGTTTTTGCTGGCTCTTCGAGGTTGCCCTTCTTTGATGCTCTGAAGCTCGTTGTGCCTGGAACTGTGAGTATTTGTGTACCACTTGATTCAGTGGTCATAAACTTGTACAGGGTTATTCTTGGCCCTTTCTGCTCCAGTCCAGAGCCATGGGGCCTATATTTCATAACTGCAAGATTACCCAAGTGGACGGACACAAAAGCAAGTGCTGCCATTTATAAACCCCAGATGAAATAGCACTCTGAGAGATGCCCTTGTGAGACAGGCTGGATCACCAGCGTCACAGGAAAGGAATGCACCGAAGACAAAAGTGTGGGTGTCAGTTGCCCAGTCGCGTCTGACTCTGCGACCCCATGGACTGTAGCCCCCCAGGCTCCCCTGTCCATGGACTTCTTCAGGCAAGAATACTGCAGCGGGTTGCCATTTCCTTCTCCAGGGGATCCTCCTGACCCAGGGATTGAGCCCGGGTTTCCTGCATAGCAGGCAGATTCTTTACCATCTGAGCTCCCAGGGAAGCCCACTGAAGATGAAAAGCAGGGTTCAAATATGAGCTGCAGCTCTAAGCAGAGGTATGACACTGTGCAAAGCCCGTGCCGTTTATGAATTTCTTTTCCCGCTCAAAATACAAAGGGTGTCTACCTCATGGAATACTTGGGTGGAGTGAACTATGAAAGTGTTATGCAAACATTAAATATTATTGTTTTAATAAATGTTAAGTCAAGTTGAATCAAGTTGCCAAACCTGTTTTCTACTGTTAGAGGAACATTAATTCATTTATAATAGACAGTTTATATTTATGAGTTTTAAAATATGAATATAAATACACTTAAAAAATTTTTTTATTTATTTATTTTAGTTGGAGGACAATCACTTCACAACACTGTGGTGGCCCCTGCCACACACTGACTCAAATCAGCTATGGGAGCACATGCACCTCCCCCCCAACCTGGACCCCCTCCCACTGCCCTCCCCACCCCATCCCTCTGGCTTGTCCCAAAGCACTGGCTTTGAGTGCCCTGCTTCAGACATCCAACTTGCACTGATCATCTATTTTACATATGGTAATATACATGTTTCAATGCTATTCTCACATATCTTTCCACTCTCACCTTCTCCCAGATAATCCAGGAGTCTGTTCTTTACATCTGTGTCTCTTTTGCTCCCTTGCATATAGGATCATTGTCACTGTCTTTCTAAATTCCATATATATGTGTTAATATACTGTATTGGTGTTTCGCTTTCTGACTTACTTCACTCTGTATAATGGGCTCCAGTTTCATCCACTTCATTAGAACTGACTCAAATGGGTTCTTTTTTATAGCTGAGTAATATTCCATTGTGTATATGTACCACAACTTCTTTATACATTCATCTGCCGCCAGACATCTAGGTTGCTTCCATGTCCTAGTTACTGTAAACAGTGCTGCAATGAACATAGGGGTATATGTGTCTCTTTCAATTCTGGTTTCCTCAGTGTGTATGCTAGGATGTCTGTAAAAGATGACCTGGATAGCAGAACTACAATTAGCAGCCTTTGGGATGTCCCTAGTGGTGCAGTGGTTAAGACTCCACCTCCCACTGCAGGGGAACAGATTCAGTCTCTTGTCAGGGAACTAAGATCCCGCATGCCCCAAGGTGCGGTCAACAAACAAACAAAACCCAGCTTTCCTTCTCCCATGCAAGCTTTCCTACAGGCAATCAGAATAAGAGTCAACACACTGAGCTGTCACTAGGCTGAGTCATTTATATGCCTGTGTTATTTACATAGATTATCTTGTTATCTCTATGAGATAAGTTCACAGGATGGTCCTGATAATGAATCCTGTGAGTAGGTACTTTATTTCCATATCATGAAGATTATATAAATGACTGAACAAGGTGGGTTAATATTACCATAGAATTTTCTTAAAATGACTTCTGATAGCTTCTCCTCCCAGTTAATGTGTAACACGGCGATTCATTTGTTTCAGGCAATCACAGCATCAAAGACAGAAAGAATAAGATCCTTAAAGCCAATACTTGGGCTCCTTTTATTTCATTTCCCCAATCAATGTGTTGATAAAAAAAAAAAAAAAAAGACAATGCCAATAATTCTTACTTGATCTTATTTCTCCATCTTCAGCTAATACAGAATTCTGAAGAAGCAGGATCGAAATTATCCAAAGAAATGTAATATGGTGAGCCATGTTTCTGTTTTTGCTTTAGGACTCCTAAAAAAGAAATAAAGAAGGAAAAAAAGAAAGTTAAATATATTAGAAAAATAAAGACAAATACCTAACAATTATAAGTTTGAATTTGGAAACTTCAATATTAGTTACAGCCCAGTTAATTTTTACTAATCTTGGAATTAACTTATGTGTCCAAATAGCCACATTTCAACTATATTAATGAAAGACAATGAATCAGAGCAGAGGAAGACCATGATAAATTTTTTCATTCATAATCATCTTGGAAAAGCAAAAACTTCTCTAAAACTTTAAGCTTTGCTCAAAATACTTACTAGAATCCCCTTTTTTAACACAGCCTGTAGAGCCCTATCATGTTCTTTCTATTATCTCAGGGGCAACACATAAGTCAGTTCAGTTCAGTTCAGTCGCTCAGTCGTGTCCAACTCTGCGACCCCATGAACCGCAGCACGCCAGGCCTCCCTGTCAATCACCAACTCCCGGAGTTCACCCAAACTCATGTCCATCGAGTTGGTGATGCCATCCAGCCTTCTCATCCTCTGTCGTCCCCTTCTCCTCCTGCCCCCAATCCCTCCCAGCATTAGGGTCTTTTCCAATGAGTCAGCTCTTCACATCAGGTGGCCAAAGTATTGGAGCTTCAGCTTCAGCATCAGTCCTTCCAATGATCGCCTTTAGGATGGACTGGTTAGATCTCCTTGCAGTCCAAGGGACTCTCAAGGGCAACACATACCCTTCTTTTAAATGTGGATTTGCATTTAAGAAACACCCAAAGCGTATCTGGTTAAAAAAAAAAAAGTCTATATGATAAAACTGAATGATGGGATTTCATTCTTTAATGGCTGTAATAATTATAAACATTAAGATCTATTTTATTTAACTCATCAACACTCAGCTATGTGACCTTAGCATGTTTTCTAAGTTAGTCTCGAGACTTCACTCCTGGTTAAAGTGTGTATCCTTGCCAAAGACTGTCACTCCCAACAATGAGACCATGCCAGATAAACTATAGGCTTTTAAAACCCAGCAGAAAAGACAGGGTTTATAGAAACCTAAATGAGCTGAATTCCAAAAGTTATTAATAGGACAGAAAAGATTCAGGGCTCCTTTCATTCCAGGAGGGGGAAGAATTTGCCACAGTATAGAAGAAACCAAAGTTGGTGTGACAGACTAGAATTCTGAGAGGGCCCAGCCACAGAGCAAGGATGGGTTAGTATCAGTCAGCAATTTTCCCCAGGAGCCTTATCTGGGTACATGGAATAGACAAGTAATACAGAGAAAATTGAGAGCAGGATAAAACAATCTAGAGAGATTCTTTTCCTCTCTCTCCCTCTCCAGGTACCCAGGGAATTCCTCAAATACAAATACTTATCTTGCTGAAGGTTAGAGGAGAAGCAACAGAACTGAGAAAAGCCCTTCCAAGGCACACTGGGCCTTCACTACAGTGGAGAGACACATCTCAAAAAGCAGAAAGGCAAAGAAAGGACTAGAGAAAAGAACTCAAATACAAAAAGTGGAAACTATACTGACAAACTGAGAGAAATCTTAAAAGTGTCTTCCAAGATATGAGAAGAAACAAGAAAATTTTGCTCTGATCAGGAGAAAAACACTCAACATAAGCAGATGCAGAGATAAAGAAGGCTGAGCACCAAAGAATTGATGCTTTTGAACTGTGGTATTGGAGAAGATTCTTGAGAGTACCTAGGATTGCAAAAAATCAAACCAAACAATCCTGAAGGTAATCAATTCTGAATATTCATTGGAGGGACTGATGCTGAGGCTGAAGCTCCAATACTTTGACCACCTGATTAGCAGAGCTGACTCATAGGAAAAGACCCTGATTCTGGGAAAGATTGAAGGCGGGAGGAGAAGGGGATGACAGAGGATGAGATGGTTGGATGGCATCATCAACTCAATGGAGATGAGTTTGAGCAAGCTCCGGGAGATAGTGAAGAACAGGGAAGCCTGGCCTGCTGCAGTCCATGGAGTCCCAAAGAGTCGGGCACAACTGAGCAAATGAACAACAAGAAATGATCACAATATCAGAAGCACCAAGCAGGGTTTATAAAATGACAATGATAAACATGTTAAAGGCTCTAATGAGTAAGATGGACAACAATATGCAAAAACAGGAAATTTCAAAAGAGGGATACAAACTATTAAAGATGTGCATGAGATGTTTGCAATGCAAATATATATTTAAAAAGAACTAATATTTAAAAAGAACTATATATTTTAAAAGAACTTTTGCATATATCAAAAGAAAAGATCAGTAAGCTTGAAGATAAATCAATAGAAATTAACCAAATTAAACTCAAAGTTGTGGGGAGATGAGTGAGTCATGCAAGCAACAGAGCTTCTGAACTCTGTGGGACAGTGTCAAGTGGTCTTCACGTATTAATAGCACACAGGTAATTAGCTTCTCAAATGGAAAGGAGAAAGTGAATTAAGAAATATTTTTAAATACAACGGCCAAGAATTTTTCAATTGACAAACCCTGCCACCAATCAGATCAAACAAACCCCAAACAAAATACAAAGTCACACCTAGGTACATCATAATTAGTTGAAAGTTTAAGAGTAAATTCTTAAAACTAACCAGAGGACAAAATTCATGACGTACGAAAGAACAACAATAAGAATAAAAAAATAAATTTCATGGTAAAAAATGGGTAATGGATCAAAGACATAAAATTTTAAATATGTAGATATATAATAATAAGTATATATTATAAATTATATATAAGTAATATACATATTATATATAAGTATACATTATATATAATATTATAATAAGATATATAATAAGTAGATATATAATAATAATAATAAATATGTAGATATATAATAATAAGCTGATAATAAAGCTTCAGAATACATGAAGAAAAGAGGGGGAATTTTTTTTTTTTAACTTTACATAATTGTATTAGTTTTGCCAAATATCAAAATGAATCCATCACAGGTATACATGTGCTCCCCATCCTGAACCCTCCTCCCTCCTCCCTCCCCATACCATCCCTCTGGGTCGTCCCAGTGATGACAAATTCATATCAAAATGTGAGATTTCAACTTTCATTTCTCAGTAATTATTGAATTAGACAAAAAAAAATTAGTAAGAGTACATGCATGCATGCTAAGTCTCTTCAGTCATGTCCAATTCTTTGCAACCCCATGAACTGTAGCCTGCCAGGCTCCTTGTTTATGGGATTCTCCAGGCAAGATACTGGAGTGTGTTACCATGCCCTCCTCCGGGGGATCTTCCCAACCCAGGGATTGAACCCACACCACTTATGTCTCCTGCGTTGGCAGGTGGGTTCTTTACCACTAGCACCACCTGGTAAGAGTGCAAAAGGTTTAAGAAACATTATCAACCAACTTCACCTAATGGACATTCAAAGAACACTCCACCTAACAACAGTAGAATATATGTTCTTTTGTTGTACATATGAAAGTCACCAAACAGACCACATGCTGGAGAAAAAAAACAAGCCTCAAATTCCAAAGAAATGAAACCACACAAATTATGTTCTTTGACCTAAATGACATTAAATTAGAAAAAGAAGGACTTCCCTGGTGGCCTAGTGGTTAAGACTCTGACTGACAATGCAGGGGACACAGGTTCGATCCCTGGGACAGGAATATTCCACGTGCTGAGGGGTGACTAAGACAGTGGGTCATGACCCCTGAGCCCACAGGTGCAGCTACTGAAGCTCGCATGCCCTAGAGACCACATTCTGCAACAGAAGCCCCTGCAATGAGAAGCCTGAGCACAACTGCAGAGTAGTCCCTCTCACAGCAACTACAGAAAGCCCAAGCACAGGCAGCAGCAAAGGCCCAGCACAGCCATCAGTAATAAATAGGTAAATTTTAAATTTTTTTTAAATTAATGAATTTTTTAAAAAGGGAAGAAAATCCCAAAATACTTGGAAATTAACCAATGTACTTCTAAGTAATTCATAAGTTATCAGAGGAAAATCTTATAATATTTCAACTGATCATTTAAAAAAATAATAAAAAATTTATGATGCATTTAAAACACTACTAAGAGGGTAAGTTTAACTTTAAAAGCATATTTCAGAAAAGAAGAAAAATGAAAAATCAATATCTAAACTTCCACCTTAATAAGCTAAAGAAAGAACAACAAATTAAACCTAAAATATTAAAAAAGAATAATCAATGAAATAGAAAATTGAAAAACAATATGTGTAAAGAGTTAATTCTTTAACAAATAAATATACTTATAAATCCTAGCAAGAATAGTCAAGAAATAAGACAGAAAACATATATTACCTGAGTCAATATTGAAACGAGATGATATGACAGAGCCTACAGACTTTAAAGGATAGTAAGTAGACAGACGAAATGGTCAAAGTCTTAAGACTGAAAGTGAAAGTCCCTCAGTCATGTCCAACTCTTTGTGACCCCATGGACAATACAGTCCCTGGAATTCTCCAGACCAGAATACTGGAGTGGGTAGCCTTTCCCTTCTCCAGGGGATCTTTCCAAACCAGAGATCGAATGCAGGTCTCCCACATTGCAGGTGGATTCTTTACCAGCTGAGCCACCAGGGAAGCCCACTACTTACTGAAACTGAAACTTACTGAAACTAATAATTGAAATTATTAAATAAATTGAATTTTTATTCAAAAATTTTCCCACAAATAAAACTCCAGTGCCAGATATTTTCACCAGTAATTTCTACCAAACATTTAAAAATAAATAAATATGAAGCAAAATTAAATGAAAATAGAGGAAGAGAGAACTCTCAACTTCTAGTATAAGGCCAACATAACTCTAACAGAAAACTAGACAAAGATATTACAAGATAAAACTATAGTCCCTTATCCTTCATGAGGCAAGGATGTAAAAATACAGAATGAATCATTAGCAAATAAAATCTAGCAATATATGAAAAAGATCATGACCAAGTAAGGCTTAACCCACTGATGCAAGATCATTTAATGTTTAAATCTCAGGACTTTCCTGGTGGTCCAGCTGTTAGGACCCTACCTTCCAGTGCAGGGGTCACAGGTTCCATGTCTGGTTGAGGAACTAGGATCCCCCGTGCAGCAGGGCAAGTAAGACTGCGTGCCACAACTCCTAAGCCCCACTGCCTCAACTCGGAGAGCCTGAGTGCCGCAAACTACAGAGCCCACACACGCCGGAGCCCACAGGCTACCTGTGTACCACAAGGAAGACCCTGCATGCTGCAACTAAGACCCAGGGCAGTCAAAAATAAATAAATACTTTTTTAAAAATTTAAATCTCAGCTGATGTAATTTATAACATTAAGAAAGTAAAAAATATTTGCATGGACATCTCAATTTACACAGCAAAGTTATTTAATAAAATTTAGTACCTATTCATGATAAAACTCTCAGTAAACAAAGACTAGGAGAAAATTCTTCAATTTGATTAATGCCATCTATGAAAAATCTATAGCTCAGATCATACTGAGTGGTAAAAGACTAAATGCATTCTCCCCCAAGTCAGTAAAAATTAAGGCCATATTCTCACATCACTTTTATTCAAAAATGTACAGGAAATCCTAGCCAGTGCCACATTCCAAATAAGAAATAAAAGGTATAAAAAACTATAAGAAAGAATTAAAACTGCAATTATTTACAGACAACATGATTATCTACATAGAAACTTGAAACCTACTAAAACTCTAGTAGAACTAGTAAGTAAATTTAGCAAGGTCACAGGATACAAGGTTAATAGTTTTTTAAAATATATATATACATATAGTCAACCCAGTGGGGGATATAATATATGCAATACTATTTAAGTATTCAATACGATTCAATACCATAAACCTAGAAATAAAGTTACTGAAAATTGTGAACAATCTCTACACTAAAATATACAATACATTGTTGAAAGAAATTAAAGATCAAATAAATGGAGAAATATATATTCCTGGATTAAAAGACTCAGAATTGGTTACATCTTTATCCTCCTCAAACTGATCAATAGATTCAACACAACCCCAATCAAATCTTGACCCCACCTCATTTCATATGCAAAAGTTAGATGAAGTATAAATCTGAAGGTAATGCTAAAATTATAAGCTTTCTAGAAGAAAACATAAGAGAATAGCTTCAAAGTCTTTGGATTAAGTGAATTTTCTTAGGACATAGAAACCACTATCAATTTTAAAAGTGGATTCACACTGGATTTCAACAAAATTAAAAGATACCATTAAGAAAATAAGTCAATATTTAGAGTAAAATACTTACAAAACATGACTCATACACAGACTAACATATAACTCCTAGAAATCAACAACAGAAGACAATCCAATTTTTTAAAGAGCAAAAGTCTTGAACAAACTTTTTAAATTATTAACAAAATAAAGAAATAGCCAATAAGCATAGTACATGGTTCTCATCATTAGTTACCGAAGAAGTGTATGTTAAAACCACAGTAAGATATCATTTCACACCCACTAAAATGGCTAAAATTTAAAAACTGACAATATCAAATGTTTAAGAGTCTATGTGGAGAAAGTGGAACTCATACATTCATGGTAAGAGTGTAAAATGATGTAACCACTTCAGAGAAGTGTTAAGTTCAGTTTCTTACAAAATTAAACTATGACCAGCAATCCTTTCTCTAAGTATATAACCTAGAGTAGTGAAAACATGTGCCAACAAAAAGACTTTAACAATGTTTATAGTAATTTTATTCATAATAGTTCCAAACTAAAAATAACTCAAATGCCATCCACAGAAAAGTGGATAAACAAGTTGTTGGTTATTCACGTAATGGAACAGAGCAACAAAAAATAAACTTGTAGTATATTCAACAACATGAATAATTGTAAATATATTCTATTTAATTAAAGGAGACAAACAGAAAAATACACAGAGCATGATTCCAGGTATATGAAGTCCCAAAACAGAAAACTGCAATGTTAGGAAAAGCTTGCCATTGATGGGAGAAGTAGACTGGAATGTAGCACAAATTAATTCACTGGGAGTTACAAGTAGTCTACATTTGCAGCGATGATATTTGGGTGCATAGATCGGAACAGGCTTAAAAGCTGTAAAATTTGTTGGACACAATTTATATCTCAGTGAAAAACAGTGAGTCCAAAATCATCACCATCATTTTTTAAATTAGGCTGGCCCTCTCGACAAAGAGCTTATAAAGGTCAAAAAATGTCATTGAGAAAAAAGCATTTTTGGTGAGTCATCACCAGGATGTACTGTTTTATGGCAACAATGTGTACTAATAAATACTGACTAACTTCTTTCCCCAAAACCTCAAAATTAAGTTATTCTGCTCTTCTACCAAAAATTTCCTCATTATGTCTAAGTAGTATTTAATTCCTTCAGAATCCTTGGGCTAAAGTGAATTGTCTAATCGCTTTATATTTTAGTTGACAACCATCAATGTAGACGATATAACAAGGGCATTAAATAAATACCACTACCATATTATTTCACCATGGAAACATAACTCATATATTTAACAAATACATTTTACAGTTATTTAATTGGACATATGCTTATGCATCCTGGAGAAGGGCATGGCAACCCACTCCAGTATTCTTGCCTGGAGAATCCCATGGACAGAGAAGCCTGGCGGGCTATAGTCCACAGGGTCACAAAGAGTTGGACACGACTGAAGTGACTTAGCATATGCACACGTTTATGCATGGAGTATATAAACTGAGGCATATTGAGTTTTATCATTTTCTTCCATCTTTTGGGGGAGCTTGTTAAACATATGGATGACTTAACCCTACCCATTGGCTTCAGATTGCAGGGCAAGGAGCCAAACACTTAAAATAAAAAGCTTCCCACAGGCTAATGTCCACCAAAGTTCTGGAAATTCTGGTATAAGAAAAAAAGACACTTCCTATTCCCCTATGGGGCTTCCCTAGTGGTTCAGCAGCAAAGAATCTGCCTGCAATGCAGGGGCTGCCGATGTGGGTTAGATCCCTGGGTCAGGAAGAACCCCTGGAGGAGAGCATGGCAACCCACTCCAGTATTCTTGCCTGGAGAATCTCCAGGGACAGAGGAGCCTGGTGAGCTACAGCCCATGGAGATGCAAAGAGTGGGACAGGACTGAAGAGACTTAGTATGCATGCGTGCATTCCCCTTATAGAGAAGCAAGTTAGCAACCCTAAACAGGAAAGCATAACTCAGAATCTCTACATTCAGAACTGACTACTCAAAGAGTAATCAGGCAGCCTTAGCATCCTTCAAAGGTTAACATGCACACAAATAGGAGATTCATTAAAAGGCAGACTCTGATTCAGTACATTTGGTTTGCCACCTAAGATTATTCATATGAATGAAGGCCTCTAAGGAACATAGGAACACACACTGTCCTTAAACATGAAAAAGTCTGTTTTAGAAAAATGTTACTTAACGAACTTCTTCGTGGATAAGGATAAAGGGGGAAATTACTTTTAATAGCATGTAAGAATTTAAACTGAGCTCTCCTGCTAATGGAAAATATATACTAGGCTAACTATCCACCAATCAATCCAGATTATAGATTTAACACTGCCCCTAACCCACTATAATTCAATATCCTTCTTACGGTGTTCTAATGGTCAAAAAAAAGGAAATGAAACTGGTGATTTGTAATCTTCCTTTCAACTATGGAGATGGTGATCTATATACTATAACCTCATAGGATTATTGTGATAAGGAAAACTTACAACGTCAAATGCTTGAGACTACTCTATGCCATTTAATCTTGGGAAGTGTTGAGGAAATTATAAGGCTGATTTAGAGAACATGACTGGCCTGTTGCATACACTCTATAAGCAACAGTCTCAGAACTTACACTCAGATTCTCTCACTCCAGAATGCTTTCCAGTCTTCATTCAACAACAAATATTTCTCAAGTGCCTATTATGTAACAGATATTCTTTCAGGTGCTGGGAATTCAGAAGTGACCAAACTAGATAAGGAATCTGCTTTTGTGGTGCCTACATCAGTTCAGTCGCTCAGTCGTGTCCGACTCCTTGCGACTCCATGAATCACAGCACGCCAGGCCTCCCTGTCCATCACCATCTCCAGGAGTTCACTCAAACTCACATCCATTGAGTCAGTGATGCCATCCAGCCATCTCATCCTCTGTCGTCCCCTTCTCCTCCTGCCCCCCAATCCCTCCCAGCATCAGAGTCTTTTCCAATGAGTCAACCTTCGCATGAGGTGGACAAGGTACTGGAATTTCAGCTTTAGCATCATTCCTTCCAAAGAAATCCCAGGGCTGATCTCCTTCAGAATGGACTGGTTGGATCTCCTTGCAGTCCAAGGGACTCTCAAGAGTCTTCTTCAACACCACAGTTCAAAAGCATCAATTCTTCAGCTCTCAGCTTTCTTCACAGTCCAACTCTCACATCCATACATGACCACCGGAAAACAGTTTATTGTGATCCACACAGTCAAAGGCTTTGGCATAGTCAATAAAGCAGAAATAGATGTTTTTCTGGAACTCTTGTTTTGATGATCCAGCGAATGTTGGCAATTTGGTCTCTGGTTCCTCTGCCTTTTCTAAAACCAGCTTGAACATCTGGAAGTTCATGGTTCACATATTGCTGAAGCCTGGCTTGGAGAATTTTGAGCATTACTTTACTAGCATGTGAGATGAGTGCAATTGTGTGGTAGTTTGAGCATTCTTTGGCATTGCCTTTCTTTGGGATTGGAATGAAAACTGATATTTTCCAGTCCTGTGGCCACTGCTGAGTTTTCCAAATTTGCTGACATATTGAGTGCAGCACTTTCACAGAATCATCTTTCAGGATTTGAAATAGCTCAACTGGAATTCCATCACCTCCACTAGCTTTGTTCATAGTGATGCTTTCTAAGGCCCACTTGACTTCACATTCCAGGATGTCTGGCTCTAGATGAGTGATCACACCATCGTGATTATCTGGGGCGTGAAGATCTTTTTTGTGTAGTTCTTCTGTGTATTCTTGCCACCTCTTCTTAATATCTTCTGCTTCTGTTAGGTCCATACCATTTCTGCCCTTTATCGAGCCCATCTTTGCATGAAATGTTCCCTTGGTGTCTCTAATTTTCTTGAAGAGATCTCTAGTCTTTCCCATTCTGTTGTTTTCCTCTAGTTCTTTGCACTGATCGCTGAGGAAGGCTTTCTTATCTCTTCTTGCTATTCTTTGGAACTCTGAATTCAGATGCTTATATCTTTCCTTTTCTCCTTTGCTTTTCGCTTCTCTTCTTTTCACAGCTATTTGTAAGGCCTCCCCAGATAGCCATTTTGCTCTTTTGCATTTCTTTTACATAGGGATGGCTGATCCCTGTCTCCTGTACAATGTCACGAACCTCAGTCCACAGTTCATCAGGCACTCTATCTATCAGATCTAGGCCCTTAAATCTATTTCTCACTTCCACTGTGTTATCATAAGGGATTTGATTTAGGTCATACCTGAATGGTCTAGTGGTTTTCCCTACTTTCTTCAATTTCAGTCTGAATTTGGCAATAAGGAGTTCATGATCTGAGCCACAGTCAGCTCCCAGTCTTGTTTTTGCTGACTGTATAGAGCTTCTTCATCTTTGGCTGCAAAGAATATAATCAATCTGATTTCGGTGTTGACCATCTGGTGATGTCCATGTGCAGAGTCTTCTCTTGTGTTGTTGGAAGAGGGTGTTTGCTATGACCAGTGCATTTTCTTGGCAAAACTCTATTAGTCTTTGCCCTGCTTCATTCCGTAGTCCAAGGCCAAATTTGCCTGTTACTCCAGGTGTTTCTTGACTTCCTACTTTTGCATTCCAGTCCCCTATAATGAAAAGGACATCTTTTTGAGGTATTAGTTCTAAAAGGTCTTGTAGGTCTTCATAGAACCATTCAACTTCAGTTTCTTCAGCATTACTGGTTGGGGCATAGACTTGGATTACTGTGATATTGAATGGTTTGCCTTGGAAACAAACAGAGATCATTCTGTCGTTTTGAGATTGCATCCAAATACTGCATTTTGAACTCTTTTGTTGACCATGATGGCTACTCCATTTCTTCTGAGGGATTCCTGCCCACAGTAGTAGATATAATGGTCATCTGACTTAAATTCACCCATTCCAGTCCATTTTAGTTCGCTGATTCCTAGAATGTCGACGTTCACTCTTGCCATCTCTTGTTTGACCACTTCCAATTTGCCTTGATTCATGGACCTGACATTCCAGGTTCCTATGTAATATTGCTCTTTTTCACAGCATCAGACCTTGCTTCTATCACCAGTCACATCCACAACTGGGTATTGTTTTTGCTTTGGCTCCATCCCTTCATTCTTTCAGGAGTTATTTCTCTAGTGATCTCCAGTAGTATATGGGGCACCTACTGACCTGGGGAGTTCCTCTTTCAGTATCCTATCATTTTGCCTTTTCATACTGTTCATGGGGTTCTCAAGGTAAGAATATTGAAGTAGTCTCTGCCTACATACCAGAGACTAAATAAATAATTGAGTGAGACCATTTCAGACACTGGTAGATGCTCTAAGGTAACTTGGCCAGGAGCAGAGCAAGGGCTGCTTTCAACAGGGACCTCAGTGAAGGCATCTGAAAGGATGCCCAGTGAGCTGACTCTTGAAGGAATTGAAGGAGCCATCCTGCCTGAAACTGAGGACAAGCTTTCCTTCTGTGGATGGAGCAAGTCTGTTTGTTCC
Organism: Bos indicus; assembly: GCF_029378745.1. Lineage (NCBI taxonomy): Eukaryota > Metazoa > Chordata > Mammalia > Artiodactyla > Bovidae > Bos > Bos indicus. The sequence goes on along the minus strand of NC_091782.1, from coordinate 5,599,641 downwards.
AGGGACAGATGGAAGGTTAGTGACGGAGAGGTGAGGGAGGAAGCAGAGGAAGGGCTCGAGCTGTACCAAGGCAGCAGGACCCCAGCTGGTGTGTTTCATTGCCAACTGTTCCCCCTGGATGCACACTGAATCCATGGAGGGTGTGTTATATTGAGAACCTTTCCCCCTGAATGCACAGTGAATCCACGGAGGGTAGGCAGCTCCTATGCACCACGGCGAGGTCTTCCCATTGTGTAGAGCACCCCCCTTTCAATATCAAAGAAATCTCTAAACATTAAGTATTAGGTAACTCTCGGGAAATGAGATCAATTGATGATTATCCTCTTTTACTTTTCATCTCTCTTCCATTTTCTAAGGTTATAAAAATGGTACAGAGAACCTATTTGCTGGGCAGGAAGAGAGACATAAATGTACAGAGCAGACTTGTGGACACCAGGGAAGGAGAGGGCGGGATGAACTGAGAGAGCAGCGTTGACATACACACATTACGATGTATGAAACAGATAGCTGCCGGGGATCTGCTGTAGAGTACGGGGAGCTCAGCTTGGTGCCCTGTGAACCTAGTGGGGTGGGATAAGGGCAGGAAGGGAGGCTCCAGAGGGAAGGGACATGTGTACTTATAGTTAATGTACTTCATTGTACAGCAGAAACTTGCACAATATTGTAAAGCAACTATACTCCAATTAAAACATATACACATATGTTATACTACGTTCCACTGCCACTGTCACTAATATTTTGTTAAGATCAAAATAAATATTTGTAAGTCAACTTCTGAGAGCAGTGGATACAAATGAGAGCAACTTCCTTGTCTCCTTGTAATGAATGGGTCTCATTGGGTCTGTGGCCGGAGACGCATGGGAATTCGCATGAGGAGCACCAGGAATGCAACAAAGCTTTGAAAACAAGGGACTATCGGGAAAAATGCTGTCTCAAAATGTGGTTGCTAAGCTTGGTCATAAACCCAGCAAATAAATTTGAAGGCTAAAAATAGTCCCCTCTTGAGACACTAACACTCATGCTTATTTATAAGCACATATTTATATGCTCTGTCTTTGAACTAAATTGTAAAACAGGAAAAGTGGGGAAACTGAAATTCTGGACTCCATATTTTTACACACAAAAAAACATACACACACACACACACATATACCCCTATTGTGTTCTATATTTTTAGCATCAAGGTGGTAGGCATGCATGCTAAGTCACTTCAGTAATATCCGACTTTTTGTGATCCTATGGACTATAGGCTATCAGCCTCCTCTGTCCATGGGATTCTCCAAGCAAGAATACTGGAGTAGGCTGCCATGCCCTCCTCTAGGGATCGAACCCATGTCTCACGTCTCCTGCATTGGCAGGTGGGTTCTTTACCACTAGCACCACCCGGAAAGCCCTAAGAGGGTAGGAAAGTGTTAGTCGCTCTGTCGTGTCCGACTCTTTGAGACCCCATGAGCTGTTGCTGGCCAGGCTCCCTTGTCCATGGAAATACTGGAGTGGTTTGCCATTCCCTTCTCCAGGGGATCTTCCCAACCTAGGAATTGAACCCAGGTCTCCTGCATTGCCGTCTGAGCCACTAAGGTGGTGGGAGAAGTATCGACTGGGACAGATAGAATTGAAAATGGCCAAATGCTGGCAAACCAGTGAAAGAATTAGGAATGGTTCATGGGTATATATAAAGTTTGGTTTGTGTGCTGCTGCTGCTGCTAAATTGCTTCAGTCGTGTCCGACTCTGTGCCATCCCATAGACGGTAGCCCACCAGGCTCCCCCGTCCCTGGGATTCTCCAGGCAAGAACACTGGAGTGGGTTGCCATTTCCTTTTCCAATGTATGAAAGTGAAAAGTGAAAGTGAAGTCGCTCAGTCATGTCCGACTCTTTGCGACCCCATGGACTGCAGCCTACCAGGCTCCTCCGTCCATGGGATTTTCCAGGCAAGAGTACTGGAGTGGGGTGCCATTGCTTTCTCCGTTGGTTTGTGTGAGTAATCATTAAAACAACACAACTAAAGTTATATCTTCTGGAATTTCATAGGTCAAATTAAGCTCCCCAAAATATGCAATTAATCAAGGCCATCTTGATTGTGTAAAACAGTTCATGGTTAACTAAACAACTGACATTTGTTATCATATTTCTCTAAACAAAAATCTAGTATTGTAAGGAGACAGGTGATTATAAATCCTCATTTCATAGACAGTAAACTAACAGATTCCAAGAAGCTACGATTTTTACACTTTGCAGAATTTGCTGTCACGCTGCAGAGTGGGTGACTGCTTTCTTGATCTGCTTATAGAGTATATCACACAGCATCCATTAGAGCTGTACAGCAAAAAGCGAATGGCAGTAACTTGGTGGAGTTACTATAGTTTGGCGGGGAAGTTTAAAATCCCATCTGGCCATAGCAGCTTCTAAATATTCAAGCAATGAAATAATGTATATGTCTGTGTAACCATTTAAAATGGGGACAGTAAAAGATAGTCAAGGAACACAGAGTACAGTGTATTTTATTGGCCTGTACCAGCAAGTCCACTAAAATCAGGCCATGGGATCCTGTTGGTAATTTTAAGCTGTGCATATAAATGTAGCACCTTTTCCTATCCTCAAATTCTTCTTTTATTAACATATATTAGCCTAATTTTTATTTGTTTCTTAACTCGGTTCCAATTTTTACAGTAAGGCATATGAAAAGCAAAGACATCAATCTCCAAAGGGAAAGCTAATAGAATTTTGAAATTCTAATTCAGGTCGAATTGTACTTCAACTTCCTAATCTCCCAATTCTTCCATGATACACCAGAAAGTGTGCTGGAAAACAAGGCATGCGATGTGAGTTCTGGTCCTCGATGTGCCTGGTATGCCAACTTAGAAAATAAAATGTAAGCATTTGTAAAGCTAAAACACAATACAAGATAATAAAGAGAAAATAAATGGCATAGACAAAAGAGGAGCCAGGGTAAAAGAAAATGGGTAGAAGAAAGCAACTAACGCCCAACTGATATGAAGAAAATCATCAGTAAGCAGCTCTAGCACCCCAATGTGATTTCTCATACCATTTCCCATTAAAAGAAATCAGGCTCTTTAGGGAGAATAGCAGATTCCAGGTCTGAGGGACCGGAGACAGAGGAATGTTGTCATTCTAAAAACAAGGAAAGTCTTAAGAGTGACTAGGATTAGATCAAAATGACCCAAAAGCTAAACTGAGGGTTTCCTATTTGCTAAAGATAAGACCATCTGATCATTGAAAATGATAATGACTACAATGGATTGATGTACAACAGTTTACTAAACCTATGAGTTCATGATGATAAATACAAAAAATAAAAATAAAAACCATACATTGGTCACCTTTGGAGATTCCTAGCATACAAATAAAGAAAAAGAATCAAATATTCATCCTACTTTTCCTACATGGATAATAATTCAGAGTAATAATACAGTTAATGAGGCAACAGTTAATAAATGCCAGAAGAATATAATAGAATTAGAAAAATCATATTTTGCAACTACTAATGAATGAGTTGTTGTTGTTGTTCAGTCACTAAGTCATGTCCAACTCTTTGCAACCCCATGGACTGGAGTGCGCCAGGCTTCCCTGTCCTTCACTGTCCATTGGAGTTTGCTCAAACTCATGCCCATTGAGTCTGTGATACTATTCAACCATCTTAGCCTCTATCACCCCCTTTTCCTGCTGCCCTCAATCTTTTCCAGCATCAGGGTCTTTTCCAGTGAGTCAGCTCTTCTGATATGAAGAGTATCGTATCAAAGCATTGGAGCTTCAGCTTCAGCATCAGTCTTTCCAATGAATATTCAGGGTTGATTTCCTTTAGGATGGAGTGGTTTTATCTCCTTGCAGTCCAAGGGACTCTCAAGAGGTTTTTCCAGTACCACAATTTGAAGGCACCAATTCTTCAGTGCTCAGCCTTCTTTATATTCATAAATATAATATGGCAAAGAACACTAGCGCAGCCCGTATGACTGGGTGAAAGGTTAGAGATGAAATCAGAACACATGCATCACTTGACTGCACCTGAACCCACCCCCTACCTTATTTAGCATCATTAGAGTGAATAAGATGCATGCTGCTCCAGACATGACATAATAGGAGCACATGGCCATCTGTGAATTATTTTTGGCCAATTAAAAAAGAACACCTGAAACTACTCAAGTCTCTGTATTTACCCAATTGTAAGAAATTCCATCCTGACTTAAATGACACCAAAATCAGTGAAAGGGAAAATCTGTACAATTAATAAACAAGTGCCATAAAAACAAAAGAGAAATTAAATGTAATTGTGGACTTTGTTGGATTACTGATTGAAACAACAAACTGTACATATTTTTGAGACAGAGAAAACTGAACATGGACTGGGTATTAGATGACATACACCATTTAAAAAAAATTCATTGGGTATAATAGAAGTGTGGTGGTTTGTTTGCTTCAGCTTCTTAAGTAATTGAAGAAAAAAATATAAATGTTGATTATACAAACATAATAAAAGTAGAAGCCACCCAGTGGAGGAACATATTTGTAACAGATATAATTTTTTAAAAAATTGTATCCAAAACACAAATTTTCTATTCTAAATGTTTTCTAAGATGAATAGCCAACCCTATTTGTTTTGTCTTTTTCTTACTTTAAAACTTTTTAATGGCCAGAAGTTACTAAAAAATATGTCACAAAATTCCTGGATATGGCTAGTAGCAGATTGATGCTCAACGAGCATGTGTGACAATAATGTAAACACCCAGCCATCATGGGAAAGAAGACAATGCATTGAATTATTTGCATGCATGCATGCTAAGTCGCTTGAGTCATGTCAGACTCTTTGCGGCCCTATGCACTGTAGCCCGTCAGCCTCCTCCGTCCATGGGATTCTCCAGGCAAGAATACTGGAGGGGGTTGCCATGCTCTCTCTCAGGGGATCTTCCCAACCCAGGGATTGAACTGCATCTCTTATGTCTCCTGCATTGGCTGGAGGGTTCTTTACCACTAGCACCACCCGGGAAGCAAGAAAACAAAACAAAACAAAACACCTCTCACCTGGTTTCAGTGTTTCTACTCTAACCTAATTAACTAAATTGGAAGCAGTGGCATGCAGATGGGACAGGGTTGAGGGCTGTAGCTTGAATGGATGTGTGACATACATAGTATTAGTAAAATCATCCCCTTTTTAAAAAAACAAATGTTATTTCATTGGGTCATTCTCTGAAAATTCAAATTTCTTTTTCTTCTTTAAGTTGCCCTTCCTCACAACTTCTACTTTCAAATTAAACTTAAATTTAAGGCCACCTGATTAATAAAATACCTCTAGACTTTTATCAAAACTCAGTGAATGTGTATGCCCACATCAACAGTTTTTAGCATGATGTTTTATGAATATTTCTTTTTCTGATTTTTCTAACCAAGTTTGATGAGTTTCAAAAATTGTGAAATGGTCCAATGAACTCTGGAGAATAGGATGGCAACAATTCAAATTTCCTGGAGAGTTTAAGAGACCTGGTTGGACCTGAATAATTACTGCTAAATCATTCTTAATTCTAAAAGCATCAGTGCAAAGCATTTTATTAACATTCCTCATACCCAAGTTGTAGTTATGATAGATACACTAGAGGGTTTCCTGGAACTACTTTATGGTAACTTGGGGTCTCATATAATTCATATGCACTGTGTACTTAGGTTCTAAACATTTTTAAATGTTTAGATCATTATTCTTCTGGCTTTGAATTGTCATGGATCTATGACTGCTGTTGAGAGTTAACCATTGACATATTATTTAACATTAACTGCTAGTCAGAAACAGACCATCACTCACAAAATAAGATTTCTATGATATAATGGATATGAACCACTTAATAAATGATTTTATACTATAGTTTTGCTACAAATATAAAAATTGATCCTACCCTGAGCTATTTTTGGTTTACAGGAAAAATTCTAGGCTTTTTAAACAAATAACACATTGATAAAGAAGTTCCCTGAAGGAGAAAATGGCAACCCACTCCAGTACTCTTGCCTCGGAAATCCCATGGACAAAGTGGCCTGGTGGCCTACAATTCATGGGGTCAACAAAGGAGTCTGACACGACTTAGCAACTAAATGGTAACAACAATCTATCTGCTACAAATAAATGCGTGAAAGCATTATGTGGCTTAAAATTTAGCCTGATTTCGCCATTATTAGAATTTAAGCAAGAGAGAAAGAAAAAAAACAAAACAAAACAAAACAGGACTGCTTTCTGGGACTTGAGTTCTTGCTTGGGGCTGGTGCACTGGGATGACCCAGAGGGATGGTATGGGGAAGGAGGTGGGAGGGGGGTTCAGGATGGGGAACACGTGTACACCCGTGGCAGATTCATGTTGATGTATGGCAAAACCAATACAATATTGTAAAGTAATTAGCTTCCAATTAAAATACATAAACTTAAATTAAAAAAAAAAAAAAAGAAACAAATTTACCAGTTTGGAATTCTGTGAATCTGTGATAATCAGCAAAATCAATTTACATGTATCTTTCGTGAGCTTTTTTAAAAAGAGTATAATTGTACCAGGAGGCTTCCCTTGTGGCTCACTGGTAAAGAATTCGCCTGCCAATGCAAGACAACATCCCCTGGAGAAGGAAATGGCAACCCACTCCAGTATTCTTGCCTGGGAAATTCCATGAACAGAGGGGCCTGGAGGAATACAGTCCATGGGGTCGCAAAAAAGTAGAATGTGATGTGCTGACCAAACAACAACAACAAAATAATATACCACTGCATTGCTGCTTTAAAAAAAAACCAACAAATTATAGATATTTAAGAAACAAGTATCAGAGCCAAGATACTATATTTCAGTGGATAAACAAACAAATATGCAGTGTTGATTACATATACTACGTAATGTTCAGTTCAGTTCAGTCGCTCAGTCATATCTGACTCTTTGCGACCCCATGGACTGCAGCACACCAGACCTCCCTGTCCATCACCAACTCCCAGAGTTTACTCAAACTCATGTCCATTGAGTCGGTGATGCCACATCTAACCATCTCATCCTCTGTTGTCCCCTTCTCTTCCTGCCCTCAATCTTTCCCAGCATCAGAGTCTTTTCAAGTGAGTCAGTTCTTCACATCAGGTGGCCAAAGTATTAGAGTTTCAGCTTCAGCATCAGTCCTTCCAATGAATATTCAGGACTGATTTCCTTCAGGATGGACTGGTTAGATCGCCTTGCAGTCCAAGAGACTATCAAGGGTCTTCTCCAACATCACAGTTCAAAAGTATCAATTTTTTGGCACTCAGCTTTCCCTATAGCCCAGCTCTCACATCCATACATGACTACTGGAAAAACCATAGGTTTGACTATATGGACCTTTGTTGGCAAAGTACTGTCTCTGCTTTTTTTTTTTTTTTTTTTTAATTTATTTATTTTAATTGGAGGCTACTTACTTTACAATATTGTAGTGGTTTTGCCATACATTGACATGAATCAGCCACGGGTGCACATGTGTTCCCCATCCTGAACTCCCCTCCCACCTTCCTCCCGTCACATCCCTCAGGGTCATCCCAGTGCACCAGCCCCGAGCACCCTGTCTCATGCATCAAACTTGGACTGGTGGTCCATTTCAAATATGATAATATATATGTTTCAATGCTATTCTCTCAAATCATCCAGCCCTCGCCTTCTCCCACAGAGTTCAAAACTGTTTTATACATCTGTGTCTCTTTTGCTATCTAGCATATAGGGATATCGTTACCATCTTTCTAAATTCCATATATATGCATTAGTATACTGTATTGGTGTTTTTCTTTCTGGCTTACTTCACTCTGTATAATAGGCTCCAGTTTCATCCACCTCATCAGAACTGACTCAAATGTATTCTTTTTAATGGCTGAGTAATATTCCATTGTGTATATGTACCACAGCTTTCTTATCCATTCGTCTGCTGATGGACATCTAGGTTCTTCCATGTCCTGGCTATTATAAACAGTGCTGCAATAAACATTGGGGTACATGTCCCTCTTTTAATTCTGGTTTCCTCAGTGTATATGCCCAGCAGTGGGATTGCTGGGTCATATGGCAGTTCTATTTCCAGTTTTTTAAGGAATCTCCACACTGTTCTCCATAGTGGCTGTACTAGTTTGCATTCCCAACAACAGTGTAATAGGGTTCCCTTTTCTCCACACCCTTTCCAGCATTTATTGCTTATAGACTTTTGGATAGCAGCCATTCTGACCGGCATGAAATGGAACCTCATTGTGGTTTTGATTTGCATTTCTCTAATAATGAGTGATATTGAGTATCTTTTCATCTGTTTGTTAGCCATCTGTATGTCAGCCATCTGTATGTCTTCTTTGGAGAAATGTCTGTTTAGTTCTTTGGCCCATTTTTTGATTGGGTCATCTATTTTTCTGGAATTGAGCTGCAGGAGTTGCTTATATATTTTTGAGATTAATTCTTTGTCAGTTGCTTTGTTTGATAGTATTTTCTCCCATTCTGAGGCTGTCTTTTCACCTTCCTTATAGTTTCCTTCGTTATGCAAAAGCTTTTAAGTTTAATTAGGTCCCATTTGTTTATTTTTGCTTTTATTTCCATTACTCTGGGTGGTGGGTCATAGAGGATCCTGCTGTGATTTATGTCAGAGAGTGTTTTGCCTATGTTTTCCTCTCGGAGTTTTATAGTTTCTGGTCTTACATTTAGATCTTTAATCCATTTTGAGTTTTTTTTTGTGTATGGCGTTAGTAAGTGTTCTAGTTTCATTCTTTCACAAGTGGTTGACCAGTATTCCCAGCACCGCCTGTTAAAGGGATTTTCTTTTCTCCATTGTATATTCTTGCCTCCTTTGTCAAAGATAAGGTGTCCATAGGTGTGTGGATTTATCTCTGGGCTTTCTATCTTGTTCCATTGATCTATATGTCTGCCTTTGTGCCAGTACCATACTGTCTTGATGACTGTAGCTTTGTAGTATAGTCTGAAGTCAGGCAGGTTGATTTCTCCAGTTCCATTCTTCTTTCTCAAGATTGCTTTGGCTATTCGAGGTTTTTTGTATTTCCATACAAATTGTGAAATTATTTGTTCTAGTTCTGTGAAAAATACCATTGGTAGCTTGATAGGGATTGCATTGAATCTGTAGATTGCTTTGGGTCTCTGCTTTTTAATATGCTGTCTAGGTTGGTCATAGCTTTTCTTCCAAGGAGCAAGCGTCTTTTAATTTCATGGCTGCAGTCACCATCTGCAGTGATTTTGGAGCCTGCCCCCAACCCCCCCAAAAATGTCTCTCACTGTGTCCACTGTTTCCCCATCGATTTGCCATGAAGTGATGGAACCGGATGCCATGATCTTCATTTTCTGAATGTTGAGCTTTAAGCCAACTTTTTCACTCTCCTCTTTCATCAAGAGGCTCTTTAGCTCTTCTTTGCTTTTTGCCAAAAGGGTGGTGTCATCTGCCTATCTTATATTATTGATATCCCTCACAGCAATCTTGACTCCAGCTTGTGCTTCATCCAGCTGGGCATTTCGCATGATGTATTCTGCATATAGGTTATAAGCAGGGTGACAATATACAGCCTTGACGTACTCCTTTCCCAATTTGGAACCAGTCTATTGTTCCATGTCCAGTTCTAACTGTTGCTTCCTGACCTGCATACAGATTTCTAAAGAGGCAGGTTGGGTAGTCTGGCATTCCCATCTCTTGAAGAATTTTCCAGTTTGTTGTGATCCACACAGTCAAAGCCTTTTGACTGTGTGGATCTCAATAAAGCAGAGGTAGATGTTTTTCTGGAATTGTCTTGCTCTTTCACTGATCCAACAGATGTTGCCAATTTGATCTATTGTTCCTCTGCCTTTTCTAAATCCAGCTTGAATATCTGGAAGTTCATGGTTCATGTACTGTTGAAGCCTGGCTTGGAGAATTTTAAGCCTTACTTTGCTAGTGTGTGAGATGAGTGCAATTGTGTTGTAGTTTGAGCATGCTTTGGCATTGCCTTTTGGGATTGGAATGAAAACTGACCTTTTCCAGTCCTGTAGACACTGCTGAGTTTTCCAAATTTGCTGGCATATTGAGTGCAGCACTTTCATAGCATCATCTTTTAGGATTTGAAATAGCTCAACTGGAATACCATCACCTTTTCTAGCTTTGTTCTTAGTTATGCCTCCTAAGGTCCACTCGACTTCGCACTCCAGGATGTCTGGCTGTAGGTGAGTGATCATACCATCGTGATTATCTGAGTCATGAAGATCATTTTTGTATAGTTCTTCTGTATATTCTTGCAACCTCTTCTTAATATCTTCTGCCTCTGTTAGGCCCATACCATTTCTGTCCTTTATTGTGGCCATCTTCGCATGAAATATTCTGTTTGTATCTTTAATTTTCTGGAAGAGATCTTTAATCTTTTCCATTCTACTGTTTTCCTCCATTTCTTCACATTGATCACTAAGGAAGGCTTTCTTATCTCTCCCTGCCATTCTTTGGAACTCTACATTCAAATGGGTATATCTTTCTCTTTCTCCTTTGCCTTTCACTTCTCTTCTTTTCACAGCTATTTGTAAGGCCTCCTCAGATGACCATTTTGCCTTTTTGCATTTATTTTTCCTGGGGATGGTCCTTATCACTGCCTCCTGTACAATATCACTAACCTCCACCCTTAGTTCTTCAGGCACTTGTAATGTTCACCGTGAAGTAAGGAGTGCTTTTATTTACAATTATTCATGATTACTCTCATCCACTTCACCATTCCTCGTCTGAGCTCCTCCCCACCAATAACATTTCCTACTTCACTAATGGGTTTCTGTGTAGAAGAATTGTCTCTCCAGCTAGTATGCATACTAGTCAGCACAGGGCTGGTATTCAACCCTGGTCCACCAGTTGCTATCTTGGACCCATTCTCAAACCTCACATTTTCTTCATCTGAAAAATGAAACAGCTATTCTAGGACTATTGTAAAGATTAAATGAGATAGTAAAACTCTGGCTCGCATGAGGTTAAATAGTGCATAGCAAGCACTTTACATTTCACTGTTCACTCTCCCTAGATTCCTAATTACAAACAAGAAATTATTTTATCTGTCTTTTGAATCCTGCAGAGCCCTCAACAATGCTAAGTTCCCAGAAGGCACTGAAATATTTTTTGGATCATTGGTTCGATAAGAACTTATTGAGAATAAACTGGTGTTACACTTTGGGGTCAGCATGGGAAGAAAGTAAAAATGAAGATGAATGTTACAGTTCTTTCATCGGGGATTTCTAAATCAGCCAGCTACCACACAAGGATATTAGAAACATGAAGTAATTTTCACATAACTTGGAACAACTGTAACTACAAGTTGACCAAAGTATTTAAAAATACTAGACAAAAATAACAAAAATGCATTATTAATACCCAAATAGGAAAGATTTTAGGCTATGTCCATTGTTTATCTCCCTTAATGAAAGTCCCTTGGAGTTAAACTCTAATGGGCAAAATGTGAATTTTTGTATAATTGGAAACCTATTTTCTTTTTCTTGGAGTAGGACTCACAGGAAAAACATTGCAGAGATTCAAGTTCCATGATAAAGGAGAAAAAACAAAATGGGTTTTCATAGATGGGATGAAATCATGTTTCCATAGAAACTCTGAACTTTTTTGTTACAGCCCAACTTAGCTGGCAATTTTGGCTAATTTCAACTATAAAAATAAATATGGCAACTTAAAAAGATTTACCCCATTTTATCATGAATATAATTTTCAAATGAAAGCTAAATACATGGAAAGCATCTCACTGGATTTAAGACCTATTTTTAAACTTCTTTAATCATTACCAACTTCACCTGGCAAAGATATCATTTAAATTGGAAACAAATCCAATGAACTAAGATGTGCCAGAACAAACAGAATCTAGAATATGGTTCTCTTCTGATTCTAATGCTGGAGCAAGAACAAGTACAAAGACTTCCTCTACTACAGACCACTAGATTCTGTGGGTTTAAGAGCTTTTGATGAATCATGATAACCAAGACAGACTCACAATTCTACCCCAAATGGCAAGGCTACCTTTCTTTTTCATTTAGATTATTGTTTTTAACTTATAGATCCATTTGATCACTGGACTATTAGGCCACAATAAGGTGCCAAAATGTTTATGTTTTATATAAACATATTTTTGTCTTATGTTTTACTTTCATTAAAGGCATACCCTTATTCAAGGACTTCATCGTCATGCAGGGATTGGCTCTAGTCTTTGAATTTGCTTCTTATGAATTTTTTTGCATGACACCATGATTTCAGACCTAAGTCAGAAGAGCCAAGGACCAGACAAATATGTACTTTTTTAATTAAAATTTTAAATATTTAAATAATTTTTTAAATTGTGAAATGTCAAAATACAAAAAATATTAAAGTAAATAAATAAATAAAACTGTCCAACCACACAAACTCACTCAGCTCTTCCCCATGTCCAATAACCAGCTCACAATCATGTAACTAAAGTTGAACCTTCTAGGCTTTACCCAACCAACAGTTTCCAAGCTGGGAAACTTACAGTTAATTCTCAAAGGATCACTCTTCCCTTGACTCTCTTGCGTGCACGCTCCTTTTTCTCCCTCCTTCCCTCTATGGCCAAGGATCATGAGCATGGGCAAGATCTTCATCTGTTTCCCCCCATTTCCCCACGTTCTTTTAAAGCCTCCCCAGCTGCAATGCAAGGTCTGATTTCAGCGTGCTACTGACGCTGCTTATCAAGCACACCAGTGATTTCCTAATTGCCAAAGTAACCCGACTATCTCTTAACCTCCTTGTGTTGGGCTCATACAGATGGCTTTTTTTTTTTTTTTTTTTGAAACTTTCATGCTAAGGCTTCCTGTCACCACTCACCCTGGGAATGACATATATTCAGACTCCTCTGGGAGTCCCTCCTACTATCCTCTGTGTGGTTAGGTTCCTGGGGGTTAGCAAAGAGTCTCTACTTATCTTTTTTCATTGTTATTTTTGTTTGTTTTATTGGAATATAGTGGCTTTACAATGCTGAGTTAGTTTCTGCTGTATAGCAAAATGAATCAGCTATATGTATACATATACCTCTCTTTTCTGGATTTCCTTACCATTTAGGTCACCAGAGCACTGAGTAGAGCTCCCTGTGCTATATGGTGGTGATGGTTTAGTTGCTAAGTCATGCCTGACTCTTGCAACCCCATGATCTGTAGACCTCCACGCTCCTCTCTCCATAGGATTTTCCAGGCAAGAATACTGGAGTGGGTTGCCATTTCCTTCTCCAGGGGATCTTCCTGACCCAGGGATTGAACCCAGGTCTCCTGCACTGCAGGCAGATTCTTTACCAGTTGAGCTACAGGGAAGCCCCCCGTGCTATGCTATTCTCACTAGTTATCTGTTTCACACACTGTGGTGTATACATGTCAATCCCAGTCTCCCAATCCATCTCACTCCCTCCCTCCCGCCTTGGCACTCATACATTTGCTCTCTATGTCTGTATCTCCATTTCTGCTTTGTCAATAAGTTCATCTACGTCATTTTCCTGGATTCCACATTTTGGGGCTCATATTCAGTATTAGTTTTTCTTTTTCTGACTTACTTCACATAATCTCTACTTTTCTTATCTGCAAACTCTCACTGGAGAAATTTATCCTCTCCTACAACTTTAACTTCTACTTTGATAACACTGAATCCCAAATGTTTATCTCCAGAGTACCCTTCACTCCTTCATTCAAGAGTCCATTTTTAAATAATGATATCCAAAAGTCTAGTGAACATCAACTTTTCTACAGCCGACATGCATCTCATTTTCATCAAATCTTGAAGGGAGTTCAAGATCTATTTCTGGAAAATGGCAAATGTCTTTCTATTCTGTATTCAAGTAATGACTCTACCATTTACCTAGCTATCCTAAATCAGAACCATGAGTGTCTTTCAACAGCTATTTTCTGTTCATCCTCTCACAATGAACAACAAAACCCCGAAGACTCTACTTTCTCTATATTCACTGACTACTGTCTCCTATTCACAAGCCTACTATCATAGGCTTGGGGCTTTTTCATTTCATATCCATCCATACTACTGAAATAGATGCATAAGAAACATTTGGGAATTTCAACACTTACTATTTTGAAATATACAACAGCCATTACTTATTTTAAAATAAACATACAAGTGTTTTAATATGATAAAATAAAAAATCAATAGGAAACATAAAAATTAATGGTAAAATATTAGAAGAATTCTCTTTGAATGAAGTCAGAAAGAACATAAAGTTGCCTGCAACCATCTCTGTTTAGCACTTAATAGACATTCCATTGGAGAAGGCAATGGCACCCCACTCCAGTACTCTTGCCTGGAAAATCCCATGGATGGAGGAGCCTGGTAGGCTGCAGTCCATGGGGTCGCTAAGAGTCAGACACGACTGAGCGACTTTACTTTCACTTTTCACTTTTATGCATTAGAGAAGGAAATGGCAACCCACTCCAGTGTTCTTGCCTGGAGAATCCCAGGGACGGGGGAGCCTGGTGGGCTGCCGTCTATGGGGTCGCACAGAGTCGGACACGACTGAAGCGACTTAGCAGCAGCAGCAGCAGACATTCCATCTCAGAAAGTAAGATAAAAATCAGGTATAAGAATTGAGAAAGAAATGAAATTACCAATATCATTAGAAAAACTACATAAATAAAAATTTCCATAAAAATAATTTAAAATAACAGATTTTGGCGAAGTTGTTGCATACAAAGCTAAGCTGTTTACAATCAAATTCTTATTCTATGCATGTGTTTTTGAAGATATTATTTACAGTGGCAATAAAAATAATGGTATGTCTAGGGTGAATAGAACAAGATTATAATTTAAAGGCAAAATGTTCTAAATTTATGAAAAAATGATTGCATTCATATGACAAGACTTGATATCATAAAGGTGACAAATTTTCCGTCAAATGAATCTATGCATTCAATGAAATTCTCATCAAAACCAAGATGTTTTGTGTTTGAATGTGGGTGTGGGACTTGATAAGTCTAATCAAAAATTTCAATGAAAGTAAAACAGGCCAAAATTAGCCAAGACAATTTTAAGGAAGAAAAATAAGTAATAGATTTGTACTAACAGATTGAAGGTAAAAGGAGAAGGGGGCAGCAGAGGATGAAATGGTTACATAGCATCATTGACTCAATGGACATGAATTTGAGCAAAGTATGGGAGATAGTGAAGGACAGGGAAGCCTGGTGTGCTGCAATCCATGGGGTCACAAAGAGTCAGACATGACTTAGCAAATGAACAACAACAGATGTTGTTTCATTTAAAACTCTAGTAATTATAAAGATTCAGTATCAATAAAAGTTTTGACTAGAATAACAAGTCTGAAGAAAGATTCAAAAAACAAACCCACCTATGTATGGGAACTTGTTATAACAGAGAAATGGCTCTATAAATGAGTTGTGAAGAGGTGGACTGTTGGATAAATGTGCTGTAATAGGTAAGCATATGGGGAAGGGTAAATTGAATAAAACTGTACCACTATTCACACTCTATACCAAAGGCGAGTATAGATGGATGAGAGACCTAAATGCCTGTCCATCTTTTCACTCCCCACTGTGATCCCTAGTTTGTCCATGAGTTTCTTATGGACAGAGATATATCTGAATCTCTCTTCTTCCCAGTGTGTTTCACAGTGCTTTCACATACTAGAAATTCAATAAGTGGGTAATGGGTGGAGATACATACAGACTTTTATTACTAAAAGTCAGCCTTGCTTCCTGCCAGCTTTCAGTTATTGGAGAGATGTTCTCTGCCAGGAAAGTACTGGACATACACACTAGTCCAGCCCTCGGGGACTCTGAGAGTCTGGGTGGCCTCTGGCTGTCTTCCCACAAGCTCACTTATCCCAGATTTCCAAGACTGACGCTACCACTTCCATCGCACCTGTACCGTCTTTGGGTGTCCACTCCTGACTCACACCGTCTATATGCTGAAGTACAGCTACCTACAGATCAAATGGAAGCATTTTAGGAGATTTCCCCAAATCTAAGCACTTCTTTATCTTCCTGAATGCACTGCAAGAAACCATAGCATAGTTGAAAGGATATAGGCTTTTTGTTAAAATAGATTTAAGTTATTCATCTACCACTTACTGGTGGCTTAAAGCAAGGTTGTGAATCTCTCTGAAGCTTACTTTTCTTCTCTCTAAAATTAGAAATAAATGTACCCTTTCTACCTTGAAGGCTTGTTGGGAATGCTAAATAAAGTGGCATAAAAACAACTAGTAAAATCTCTTGCTCATGTCATAATTCAATAAATAGTATTTTTCTCCCCTTCTTTCCTTAAATTTTTTAACACCAGGATTAGCAAAACTATGAGTGAAAAAAGAAAAAAAAAGATGGCTATAGTTGAAAAGAATCCCCCTTCCCTGAATATTCATAAATCATTGTCTGTAAATTTCAAGATGTCTGTCACTTTTCTGTAAGTAATATACATTCATGTATATGTGTGTTGTCCAGTTGCCTGAATAGCTCTGAGTGTAATAAGGAAGAACACATGTGACTCCATGTCAGAGCTGTTTCTTTTACTGTAACCCTTGTGCTCTGTTGCCTGTGCTTAGTCCTGCTGGCTCTGCACCACTTGTGAAAGAAGGCTGCCTACAGCCTGAAAAATACAGGCTAGCCCATTCTCAGGGCTCTGACCTTTAACGGTCCATTCATATAGAGATGAAAATTTTCACAACAGAAAATAACATTTGGAGGTTTACAGAGACATCATGACCTGACCCACATGGACAGTTGCAAGAACAAAGGATTCTTATATCAAGAACTTGTCAACAACCAATCACGCCCTTCCCTCACCTTGCCTTTAAAAGTGCTTTGCTGAAACTCTTTGAGGAATTTGGGGTTTAGGGGCACAATCCACCCATCTCCTTGCATGACCCTGCAGTAAACCTTTCTCAACTCCAAACTCTGATGTTTTGGTTTGTTTTGGCCTCACCATGCATCGGGCACGGGAACTTGCATTCAGTAATGTAAATTCCCAGATGGCACGGTTTAAAACCACGAATTCCCTAAGCCACACTATGCTTTACATGTTAGAGGCCATCAGTTAAATATTTTGATGGCTCATCCACCACTGGTATTGAGTTTTATTTGTTTTCACAATGGTGATAGATTTATACTAATCCATCTTCACCTTCTAAGATGACTTCTTTTAAGTTCACACATCTATGTAATGATTGGCTAGGACAGAGTATACAAAAGGCCATTGTGGAGGATTACAAAGTCAAATGCCACGTGAGACACTTTCCCACACCAGGGGTCATGTTCCAGCCGATCAACCAAGCCACCCCAGATACCATTCAATCCCACAGAGAAAACAAACATTATTTTTGGAGCAGAGCT
The DNA here is from genome assembly GCF_029378745.1 of Bos indicus. NCBI lineage: Eukaryota > Metazoa > Chordata > Mammalia > Artiodactyla > Bovidae > Bos > Bos indicus. The sequence continues at coordinate 5,582,319 of NC_091782.1, read as the reverse complement.
TATTTTTAGAAAGTTTACATCTTAGCTTTGAAACTGTAAACCAAGTAGAATCAAAAGGTAACACAACAAAATATAAAAACAGCAAAAAGATATCCATTCCCTATTCACACACACATAAACTTCCTTTTTGGCCCAAGATGACTCTTAAAACCCAATTCACACTAGGATGACTCAAAGAGATGCTGAGAATCCCATTCTCCCTCCTCCTACTCTGGGCTCTGTTATTCCAATAACTCCCACTGGAATAATCACAGAGCCTCTTGACTATGGTCAACCTCACACAGATGTGAGGGTGGACAGTTGGATGTAGCTAGGGCTAGGTCAGCATTATTTACTGCCTCTAAGGAAGATTCCAGTTCAAGTCTCATCCCTAACCACCTGCAGAACTGGAGCTATATTTTCTTGACATTGTCTTTTTATCCAGGTCAAAACACATGAGAGCTAAGATACATTTTCCACATCTGTTTGCATTTGTAAACAAAAAGTTGTTTTAATTATGAGATCATTGGCTTCAACATTGTTCATATTTGTATATTTTAAATTTTTATTGAAGAATTGTTGATTTCCCATGTTGTGTTAATTTCTGCTTCATAGCGAAGTGATTCAGTCATATATATATATTCCTTTTCATATTCTGTTCCATATGGGTTATCACAGTATACTGAATACAGTTCCCTGTGCCAGGCAGCAGGACCTTGCTGTTTATCCATCCTATACGTGATAGTTTGCATCTGCTCATCCCAAACTCCCAGTCCTTCCCTCCCTCCACCTCCCCTCACCCTTGGCAATCACAAGTCCATTCTCTACATCTGTGAGTCTGTTTCTGTTTCATATTACTTTAAAAATTACAAGCTAATTACAGTCACTGCTTTCTGCAAATTAAGAACATGACAAAATAAATGCGTATTTTTAGAAGGAGAGCCCTAATTACATATTCCAAAACAACTCACAAGTATTTCCTGTTATTAATCAAACATATAATCTCCAGTGGTATCATATTCTTCAAATGTGTGTATTCCTAGATGGGAGGCCAACCCTAGTACATGAAGACTAAAGATGATAATTTCTCATATGGTGACTTGCTATATAAATATTAAAAATTCTGCATCCCCAAATGAGTAGATACCCAGTCATTGATCTATACTATAAAACTATCTGAATACAATTTAGTGCCCTTTTCTTTAAAGAAGAATGCATTAAAAGTATTTATAGAACATCAGCTTGGTACAAAGTCTTAGAAAGGTACCCAAATTTTTCTATAGTACCATGCCTTTAAAGTGTAGAGTATAAAGTTGCTGTTGTTTAGTCACTAAGTCGTGTCTGACTCTTTGAGACTGCACGCCCTATAGCCCACCAGCCTCCTCTGTCCGTGGGATTTCCTGGGCCAGAATACCCGAATGAGTTGCCATTTCCTTCCCCAGGGGATCTTCCCAACCCGGAGATCAAATGTACATTTCCTGCATTGGCAGGTGGATTCTTTAATTCTGAATAACCAGGGAAGCCTCATAGAGAAAACGTACTTGATGAATATTCAGTAGCTTTATACCCCTAACTGTTCTCTAATATTAATTCCATGTATAAAAGTTTTAAAAGGTATAGTTTCTTTGTTTAAAAAACTACAAGTCAGAATAACTTCATGAACATTGTTCATATCATTATTTTCTTCTTAGTACCTTTCTCAACAACTCAAATTCAAAAGCTTTTCCTTAAATTAACTGTGTAGTAAAAATCACCATATGGGTTGTCATTGCTATAGATCTACAAGGCAACATCTCCCTCTTAGATGGGGGAAAAAATGTATTCCTCATCCATTTCAATCATGGAGAAACACCCAATAGATAGTACCCTGTAGTTCCTATCACACGTGCACCATTTTCATCAAAGCTCTTAACTGAAGAAGAAGTTATTATTTATACATCCTGTTTATCCTATAATATTAAGAGCTTTTAAGGTATAGGCTGAAGATGTATCTTGTATTGTTTATTTTTAATAATATTGTATAATATATAATAAAAACAGTATTATATTTATTGTTAATATATTTAATTCATTCATTCAACAAACATTTGTCACTGGCCAAATGCTAAGCCCATGTACAGTGCATTACATGGGACCTTACATACAGGGGAGTTCGATCAATGTCATGTTCGACAGTGAGTCAGATAGCCAACCATGGCCTGTGCTAGGCATTGTTATTGTTCAGTTGCTAAATCGCGTCTGATTCTTTGCAACCTCACGGACTGCAGCACACCAAGCTTCCCTGTCTTTCACTATAAGGAGCATACAAAAGATGTACAAAAAATTTTGATGATATCGAAACATAGAAAATAGCTTATGGAAGTCCAAGCAAGTAACTAATACTGGTTAGCAGGGGGAACTCAGGAAACATGTGTGCAAGGAATGAGAGTCATCGCTTCAATATCAAAATACAAAGCAAATTCAGTATCTCCGAGTAACACTGTAATAGGAAGAACAAATCTGATTCTACATTAGATCTGTTCCCTTTACTTTAACCCTTGTGTTCTGTTGCCTGTGCTTAGTCATGTTGGCTCTGCAACTTTTGTAAAAGAGTGCTATATATCATTTATCTTGTTGGAGGTTTGCAGGAACATCATGACCTGACCTATGCAGCAACCAACCATGCTCCTCTCTTACCGGGCCTTTAAAAGTGCTGTGCTGGAAAAAAAAAAAAAAAGGTGCTTTGCTGAAACCCTTCAGGGAGTTTGGGATGTCGCGGGGCATGAGCCATCCACCTTCTTGCTTGGCCCTGCAGTAAACCTTTCTCTGCCTCAAACTCTGACACTGCAGTATTGTTAGGGTTCCCTGTGTGTCAGGCACATGAACTTGCATTTGGTAACGATATCAGTTCTATGCTTACTTTATGTCAACCTTGCCTAAAATTTCTTAAAGACTCAAGGGAAGCCATCGATCATTTTACGTTTTACTTAGGAATAGTCTTCTATAACTAAGAAAAATGGGAGGAACACAAGATGTTGTCTATCCTCAGCTTGAACTTATTCAAGAACAGGAAACTTGCTGCCCCTTAAACATCTATCTTTAGACAATTCTAATTGCTACAAGATTCTTCTTGAATAGTTCCTGAACAATAGCTGACTTCATTGAGATCCTATAGGAACCAGGCAATGGACTAAACAATTATATACATTACTTCGCTTAATCCTACAAGCCCCGGACATAGCAACTAAACTATTGGTTCTATTTACAACGGCACAGTGTGGCTCAGAGAGATTTCTGAAAGCTGATCACGCAATGACAGAACTAAAGGTTGGAGTCAAGTCCCTCTGAAGCCACGTGGCCCCAGTTTTCCACCACACTCATCAATGCTGCATTTAAGGCAAACGTCTGCCTCTTATTCATTAATATGCTGTGGTTCCTGTTTATGCAGTAAATGCACTACTGTTCATTAAGTCCAGGGTTTCTCACTATTGACTTCTGAAACCAGATGAGAGTCTGTGCTATGCATTTAAAATGTTTGTAGCATCTCTGGCCTATTACCCATTGGATGCCAGTCATACCCCTGAGGGACAAAATCAACCACATTAAAACCACATTAAAAACCACCAATTCAATAGAGACTTGCCTCAAGGATTGGCACTTAGAAGACCTTGATGAATAAAACTTCATTTGAACTTTCTAAGTCTTAGGTTTTATCCTAGAAGTCAACCACCATGTTCATAATCCTTTGCCCAAAGAGTAAAGCAATAAAGTAAAAACAAAAACTTGCTGGTTAGCCTCCTATTTCAGATTTGACATAAGCTCTATACTTTTACTATCAGTGTTTCTGGGTTGTGCTTTCATTTCAGAATAAAACGTTCTAAAAAGAGTAGATTAGATATTTCAAAAAATAATAACTTAAAAGGAAGTAAACAAACCTACCACAAACAATTTCATTGCTTACGTTTGCTTTTCATTTTGGACCATGAACAGGAAAGTCCTTTTAAAATTGAAAGTATTTTCCTTCTAATCTATTCTGATTTCACAAACAACTAATTGCAAAACATTATAATATTGCCTACAAAAATTTTTATTATATTTCACTCACTTGCATGATAGTGATGGTTATACTTTTCATGTTTTTCAATCTATACATCTGTAAAGCTCTAACATATCATGCCTAGAATGAAACTGTTATATAATATGAGTCTTTAGTACATTTAAAGAATATAATATGAAAGAGGTTCTACTTCTCTAGGGAGTAAAGTTTTAGGTATGTAACCCATCTCTGTGATGAAATTCAGATTTCCCATTAGAAGACATATAATTCATTAAATCAGTTGATAGGATAGCACTAAATGAAAATTCATCTGGCTACATTTAAGGCTAAGAAAAAAATAATGTACAAAAAGATACTCTGACTTTGAGCCTAGAGGGTTTTCAGTGTGATTGTCAATTGGATATATTTTCATTCAGTTTAAGCCCAAATTTTTTTTGAGACAAAGAGACTCCCAGGGAGGTATTGGAGGAATTTCAAAGTGGATCACAGATTAGAACTCCCAGATTTCAAAAAACTAAGCTTAGTTGATGACTTTGGCAATGGTAGGCAAATAAACTAGTTCTATGTACCTTCCTTTTCCCATCCTTTACATTTTTGTTCTCATTCTAAAGAAATCTCACTTGAGTGAGATTTTTATTTTTTATTAAATGCTGAGAAGGTGCATACTGAAATTTAAAAAAAAAATGCAACCCCTAAATGAGCCATGATGGGGCCAGTCACTTCTGGCATAAACAGTAGTCCTACCAATAACACTTTTCATGATAATCAATCCACATATTAGTTGTGTTCATTTGAAAAAAGGTTGGTAGTGACACCACCAGTGGAAGGGAGGATATAACACATCTTTTTCTATATTCTTGGCTTCTTTATCATTTTGATTTTATCTTTCTCTTTCCACTGAAGAGTGAAAGAGTCCTCTATGGAGGCAATATGAAGGGAAAGGCCTGTAATTTCTTATTTTATATTTTTATTCTTTCTTTATTTGGATGCCATGGGCTATATTCTTCCATTTACAACATGCTTTGTGCAAAGCACCAGTTTATCTGCTTTTCCAAATAACTAAATCATTAAATTTTAATATAAAATTATATGAAGTTATATGTCATTTTCTGTATATGTTGGCAAACAAAGTACATTAAAGTTTTTTGGAGGCCACCAGTAAATGATTTCGGCAGATTTGGTTTTCACAGTTGAAGGAATAATTCTAATTTCAAAAACTATATAACATTGCTAATCAGTGTAAAACTATACTTGCATAATGTATTCATGGCAAATTGCCTTTAAATCAAAGATACTCAGGAATATTATATAATTTCAATTACCAGAGTAACAAAATGCACCAGGGATCCTCTGGATAATCACCAAAAACATTTCCACCTGATAAGAACTAAATCAATTGATCTGGGATGTATATTAAAATGTCCCATTTTAACTGTAAAGCACTGGAAGACAGTTCTACATGGTGTTTCTGTGCCTTTGAATCAGCTTTTGTCCAGACTATTCCCAAGGATGCTGAGAATATCCCAAATAGCTGTGGTGATAAATAGTATCTCCCTCCTGGGATGAGGGATTTGTTTCCTGGCTGGTTTAGCAAAGATGACTACTTCTTCCAGTACAAATGTTGGACAAGTGTTCCAGTACCCTTTTTATAAAAGGGATTTCCTAAGTTCAGAGATCCTCAGCTGTGGCATAAACCATTGTGCAAGCAGAATCTACCTGGGTCCCTCCACATCACTCTCCTGGGACTTAGGGAACAAGATGAACCAAAGCAAATATGAAGCTCATACTGTCTGCTGTGTTGTAATAAAGTCCTCTCCCTCTGACCTAAGAGTCTCCGGTATACCAATCTGAAACAATGGCAGACTAACTTCTTAGACTGCAAGTAGGGTGAAATCTCAGACTCTTCACAATCTTTGATGTAAACATAGTAGACAAATAATAATTTTTTTTAAATAAAGAGGCCAAATCACTGTCTATAACTGAACTCCATTATTTATTATGTGGATTTATGATTTTCTTTAGCAAAGATATATTATAGTCCATACTTTTAGACACAATTAAAACAAAAATATTAATTATTTTAATGCTTCTAATTCTGATATCTACATACCTTATTTCAATAAGTGACTGATACTTAACAAGCCTCAATCTCTTTGGAACATGGTAGGCATGAACAATAATATCATATTTAATACTTGAAAGCTGGATTGTGTTTTTAAAAATCAGCAGATTTGACCCAACCAAAAGATAAAAACAGTGACACTACATACAAGTTATTGTTATCCTGACATTGCTCTATTTTACAAGTCCTTAGCTGGAAAAAAAAACACATCATGATGAGCCATTTGATGAAAATAATGACATATTAAATTTCATTCTGACAACTATGCTGAAACGTTATAGTTGGACAGTCTCCCATTCTATGTAACTCCATTATCTAAATGCATTTAGCAAAAGTACTGCTAGTCAATAAGCAGGGACATAAAGACAAAATTCTGACCCTCCAGGAAAAAAAATCAGAAAAATTTCTCTTTTCTCAAAACCCTAAAAATGAACATTCTAACCACTAACTTCATTTAAACACCACTGACTCCTTCAAAGCCACAACTTAAATTTGCCCCCACAAAACCCTTAAAATGTTCCATTTTCCTTTAACATTATACAAGTTACAATAACGCTGCTATTCAAGCAAACAACTTCCTCTGTACTACATGGCCATTTCTTTAAATCCATCTGAAACCCTGGACTGATGAGAAACTGTCTCACCACTAGGTCAACTGCGCATCGTTGGTTCAGAGCACCTGCTACTGAGTGAGACACTGATCCCAGGTTTCTGAAACCCTCTACAGAGCTTTACTTTTAGTGGTTGCTACTGGTTTGTCAAGTAAGGAACCTGGAAAGCTTTTACGTAGCTAAGTTCTCTGCTCAAGTGCAAAGAGAACACACAGTAATTGGTGAATGACAGCAACCAAAACCTACTCTGACCACAGCATCCTGGCATGTGGCTGCCTTTAGGTTGCAACTTGGCTGAATTTTCTGCTTGTTTCTGGCCAAAGGAAGTCTGTTTTCAGATACTCAATGAAAAGAATAGCAACTACATTATAAAAGAACTTGGTCAAGACTCAGCACAGTACTGTCATTTTTTAACAAAAGGACTTCAGATGGTAAGAATGTATCACTAATATGGGCCACTGGCAAAATTTTGGAAAAAAAATTTTGATTTAATTTATTTTAATTGGAGGCTAATTACTTTACAATATTGTGGGGGCTTTTGCCATACATTGACACGAATCAGGCACAGGTATACATGTGTCCCCCCCGAACCCCCCCTCACCATCCCATCCCTCTGGGTTGTCCCAGTGCACTGGCTTTGAGTGCCCTGTTTCATGCATCAAACGTGGACTGGTGATCTATTTCACATATGTTAATAAACATGTTTCAATACTATTCTCTCAAATCATCCCACCTTTGCCTTCTCCCACAGAGTCCAAAAGTCTGTTCTTTATATCTGTGTCTCTTTTGCTGTCTTGCATATGGGGTCATCATCATCATCTTTCTAAATCCCATATATATGTGTTAATATAGTGTATTGGTGTTTTTCTTTCTGACTTACTTCACTCTGTATAATAGGCTCCAGTTTCATCCACCTCATTAGAATTGATTCAAATGTGTTCTTTTTTAATAGCTGAGTAATATTCCATTGTGTATCTGTACCACAGCTTTCTTATCCATTCATCTGCCAATGGACATCTAGGTTGCTTCCATGTCCTGACTACCGTAAACAGTGCTGTGATGATCACTGGGGTACATGTGTCTCTTTCAATTTTGGTCTCCTCCGTGTGTATGCGCAGCAGTGGGATTGCTGGGTCATATGGCAATTCTGTTGTCAGTTTTTAAGGAATTTCCACACTGTTCTCCTTAGTGGCTGTACTAGTTTGCATTCCCAGCAATATTCCCTTTTCTCCACACCCTCTCCAGCATTTATTGCTTGTAGACTTTTGGATAGCAGCCATTCTGACTGGTGTGAAATGGTACCTCATTGTGGTTTTGATTTGCATTTCTCTGATAATGAGTGATGTTGAGCATTTTTTCATGTTTGTTAGCCATCTGTATGTCTTCTTTGGAGAAATGTCTGTTTAGTTCTTTGGCCCATTTTTTGATTGGGTCATTTATTTTTTTGGTATTGAGCTGCATGAGCTGTTTGTATATTTTTGAGGTTAATTCTTTGTCAGTTGCTTCATTTGCTATTATTTTTTCCCACTCTGAAGGCTGTCTTTTCACCTTGCTTAATAGTTTCCTTCATTGTGCAAAACTTGTAAGTTTAATTAGGTCTCATTTGTTCATTTCTGCTTTTATTCCCATTACTCTGGGAAGTGGGTCATAGAGGATCCTGCTGTGATTTATGTCAGAGAGTGTTTTGCCTATGTTCTCCTCTAGGAGTTTTATAGTTTCTGGTCTTACATTTAGATCTTTAATTCATTTTGAGTTTATTTTTGTGTATGGTGTTAGAAAGTGTTCTAGTTTCATTCTTTCACAAGTGGTTGACCAGTTTTCCCAGCACCACTTGTTAAAGAGATTTTCTTTTCTCCATTGTATATTCTTGCATCCTTTGTCAAAGATAAAGTGTCCATAGGTGTGTGGATTTATCTCTGGGCTTTCTATTTTGTTCCATCGATCTATATTTCTGTCTTTGTGCCAGTAGCATACTGTCTTGAAGACTGTAGCTTTGTAGTATAGTCAGAAGTCAGCAAAGTTGATTCCTCCAGTTCCATTCTCCTTTCTCAAGATTGCTTTGTCTATTCAAGGTTTTTTGTATTTCCATTCAAATTGTGAAATTATTCGTTCTAGTTCTACGAAAAATACCATTGGTAGCTTGATAGAGATTGCATTGAATCTATAGATTGCTGTGGGCAGTATACTCATTTTCACTATATTGATTCTTCTGATCCATAAACATGGCATATTTTTCCATCTGTTCGTGTCATCTTTGATTTCTTTCACCAGTGTTTTATAGTTTTCTATATACAGGTCTTTTGTTTCTTTCAGTAGATTTATTCCAAAGTATTTTATTCTCTTTATCACAATGGTGAATGGGATTGTTTCCTTAATTTCTCTGTTTTCTCATTGTTATTGTATAGGAATACAAAGAAGTTCTGTGTATTAATTTTATATCCTACAGCTTTGCTATATTCATTGATTAGTTCAGTAATTTTCTGATGGTGTCTTTAGGGTTTTCTAAAATTTTAAATATATTCATGGCTGGTAATGTTCACATGTATAATAATTTAATAAAATATCCTATTGTTTAAAAAATAGATACACCTTTAAAGATGTATCTATTTATAGAAGTTATTATCAGTATTGTGCCTGCTATTCAATATTTTGTGCTTTTGTCCACCATATTTTAAACACTCTTCCCAAAAATCAACAGTGTACAAAAACTAAAAAGAATTGTTTATATAATACAAATACTACATAGAATTGTTTAAAAAATCCATATGTCTTGACTACTTTTCAAGCTCAATATCAAAAACATTACCAGTGTTAATGCATTCACCAAATAGAAAAATACTGAAATGATCAAGCACAGCAGAATACCATCTGTGTAGCCGCAGTGAAGTTTATACTAAGATCAGTCACTTTGATTCCCTCATCTAAAATAATAGGAATATTATATTATTTCCTTCTAGAAACTAGATACAGGTGATTTTGTAGAAATTTTCCCTTATCCTTGAATTTATATGGATCTATTGACTCATTAGAAAAGACTCTGATGCTGGGAGGGATTGGGGGCAGGAGGAGAAGGAGATGACAGAGGATGAGATGGCTGGATGGCATCACTGACTTGATGGACATGAGTGAGTGAACTCTGGGAGTTGGTGATGGACAGGGAGGCCTGGCATGCTGCGATTCATGGGGTCGCAAAGAGTCAGACACGACTGAGCGACTGAACTGAACTGAACTGAACTAAACTCCAAAAAACTCCACTTTTCAAAAGATAAGTATTTGTCCTTCTCCTTAATAATCCTAGAGGGAAAAAGATAACTACTATGAATTTCTTCAATGACTTTCTGAATTAAGACAATAGAAAATAAACCAGTTTCTCAATTATATTGATGTTACCTGGCTTTTTAGGACAGAATTCATTGGGGATGTTGAGAATATAAACAACATCAAAACGTCAGCCTTCCGGTCTAACCAGCAGACTTGCTAACTAGCAGGTCTGCTTTGAGTCACATTGCATTCAGAAAATCCTATTTTCCTAACTTAATTTAGTTTGAATTGTTTTGGGATGGCTTTTGTGTTCTTTGGTTTGCTTTGCTTTTATGAAACAAAGCACTGCTTGGTATCTCCAGTATTACAGTTTATATGAAAATCAGATGCTCTTCACATCCATGAAGAGCAAGGTGTCAAAGCTAAGTTAGGCAAGATTTAAGTTAGTATTTAGAATGAAGCTTTAAAAAATGATTTTTATTAAAATATAGTTGATCCACAATTTGCATTAGTTTCAGGTGTACAACAAAGGGAACCAGTGATACCTGTACATATACCCACATTTTTTTTAGCAAATGAAACCTTTGATGAGACAACCAGACATGAAAATAGGTCAATGAGAAAAATTGGGAAGAGCTTTCTGGGGAGACTTTTTTCTTAGTAGTCAAGATTCTCATCCCTACAGGATGGGTTCAAACAACTGAATGGACTCTGAATCACCCAAGTCCTTTTCCAAGCCTTTAATGGCGACATGGAGGGTCTTCAAAGGAATTAAGAGAGCAACTTTTTCAACAACTAAAAACAGAATGCAGTTCCAGATCACCAAATCTCTGCAATGCTGGTTTTGTGACCTTGACTCAGAGCCACTGGGATGGGATGTACCAGGAAACCACAATGCTTGGCAGATGCACACTTCATGTGCAAACATTTACCAGATGTGCAGTTCATCTGATCTATGCTCAGCAGTAGAAACAAACGTGAATTTGCTATGTAATCTGACATGCCTGTTCCTCCATGAGCCAGCAGGTGACAGGTCTGATCTCACATTTAAGGTATGCATTTGGAGCAGAGAAAATTTCTTAAGCTCCATTCTCAGCCCCAATTATAACCAATCCCATATGCTTGTTAAGCCTGAAATTCTACCAAGAAAGATTTGTTTTTGTAGATCAAGAATTCTATCCTTGTTAAAATGGAAATTCCCTTGGGAGATATAACTGTTAATCAGTTATTTATACTTCAGTGTAAATGATTTTAAATCCTGTCTTGACAGCTGGTTTTGATAAGGAAAACACATGAAGCTTTGTTGTTTGGATTGTAAGAAGGAAGAAAAGAATCTTCAGGAGATAAAAGTTAATAAATGAATAACTCCTTTACCACTATTATTCATCATATATTCAATCAATAATATTCATGACCACCTCATTTCAGACAACGGGGCATTCATCCTAGGCAATAGGGATACAGAGATGGAAAAGCATAGTTAATGGCCTTTACAAAGTAGGTTTCACTTCCTACACTGTTGGAGGGAATGTAAATTGGTGCAGCCACTATGGAAAACAGTATGGAGGTTCCTCAAAAATACTAAAAACAGAGTTTTCATATGATCCGGCAATCCCACTCTTTGGCATATATCCAAACAAAACTATAATTCAAAAAGATACATATACCCTATGTTAATACCTGCACTGTTTACAATAGCCAAGACATGGAAACAACCTACATGTCCATCCACAGATGAATGGATAAAGAAGATGTAGTACATATACGGAGAAGGAGATGGCACCCCACTCCAGTCCTCTTGCCTGGAAAATCCTATGGACAGAGGAGCCTGCTAGGCTATAGTCCATGGGGTCGCAAAGAGCCGGACACGACTGAGTGGCTTCACTTCACTCATTTCACTCACTTCATACTTTATCACTGGAGAAGGGAATGGCAACCCACTCCAGTATTCTTGCCTAGAGAATCTCATGGACAGAGGAGCCTGGCAGGCCATGGTCCCTTGGGTGCAGAGAGTTGGACACGACTGAAGTGACTGAGCATGGGTACATATATGCAATGGAATATTAGTTGGCCATAATAAAGGATGGGAAATGCCATTTGCACTTACTTCACACACTAAGTGAAGTAAGTCAGAAAGAAAAAGAGAAATACCATACAATATCACTTATATGTCAGATTTAAAACAGAACACAAATGAATATATCTACAAAACAGAAACAGACATAGAGAACAGACCTGTGGTTGTCAAGAGAAAGGGGTATGGAGGTGGGATCAACTGGGACTTTGGGATTAGCAGACACAAACTATTATATATAGGATGGGTAAACAGCAAGGTCCTATTGTATAGCACAGGGAACTATATTCAATATCCTGTGATAAACTATAATGGAAAAGTATATCAAAAGAATGTATATATACATGTGTGTGTGTATATATAACTGAGTCACTTTGCTGTATAGTAGAAATTAATGCAATATTATAAATCTATTACACTTCAATAAACATTTTTAAAATGTAGAGTTCAGTGGAAAGACATGAACTGTACAGTTACCACAGAAGAGGAGAGATGTTAATGGGCGTATGGGCAGGGTGCCAGGGGAGCTCAGAGAAATGAAGATCTAACTCCACCTGGGAGAGGAGACAAGAGTTTTCTAGGAGGATGTAAAGTCTGACCTGTGAGTTGAAGGAGAACCAGGGATTTGCAGGTAATCTTAAAAGGAGAGAAAGATAATACCAAATCATATCCGGAGCACAATTAAAGGGCAGAATGTGTTCAGTGAAATAGCTTTCCTGAAGTGAGATTTCCAGAGGGAAAGCTGTGGGGGCTGAGGAGCTCTGGCTGCTGTTATAAAATTCCAGAGGGCAGGGGGTTTGACCACAGACGTTTACTTCCTCGCAGCTGTGGAGGCTAGTGGTCCAAGGTGAGGTGCTGGCTTGGTGGGCTCTGGTGAGGCCCCCTATTGGTGGGCCACCATCTTGCTGGCTGTGTACGTTGGGTGGTGTCTCTTCTCATAAGAACACTGATCCTGTAATCTCACCCTTATGTGCCTAATTAACCTGAATCCTCTCTCCTTAGAGGCCCTACCTCCAAATACAGTTGAGGGCTTTAACACATGAATTTGGAGGAGACACAATTCAGTCCACAGCAGGCCCTGAGGGTGACAAATGACAGTGATGCAAACAATCCATGAAGGGTCTTTAAATCAAGCCAAGAGCAACGGATTTTGTCATTAAAGCTCATCCTGGGATTCTTCAGAGGGATTTTCCAATAGACATACTCTGGGTCACATTTTATAAAGTTCATTGTGGAGGCACAAGAAAACAGAAAGGCCCCCAGGAAGCAGGAGGACTTGAGGCAGAATGTCTCTTTCCACTCTTTCACTGGAGTGAAAAGAGCCCTGGGAGCTGAGACAGGCCAAGAATGATAGTTCATCTCTGGGTGCAGGGGAGAAATAAGAATGACCCACCTCTGGTCCTTTCCAAGGGAAAGAACTCAGAAGGAAAACCAAATTGTTTGCTGGGAGATGGGTGAGTAGAAATAAAACACTTCTTAGTTTTTAGGAAAGCAGGTCTAAGCATCATATGAGGTATGTACATATGGAACTGTGTAGTGTTTTTAGGCAAAGTTAATATCTCAAATGAAGGCTCTTTCCTACCAGCAGAATACATAATTGAATTATCCTCTACCCATCAGGAAAGAGTAAGCTATACTGAAGAGCAAATCTATCCAAGAATCGAAGTGCCTTTTAACAGCAAAGTTTATTTTTTGCTCATATTCTATGTACACTGTAGGCTGGCTACTGGTTCTGCTACACATGACTCATTTTCAGGCCCATTCTAAGAACATGACCATTTTCAATGATAGAAGTAAAGAGCTCTAGAGGGTCTCAAATATGTCAGTCCATAAACATATGTCAATTTTCCACTGAACTCATTGACCAGAACTAATGTGGGGTCAGGAGATGTCAACTTATCATGGACCTGAAATATACTTGGCAAACAAAGTTCATGATGATCACATATAACTACACATTCATCACCCTCCCCTCCAAAAAAATATGGAGGAACCTTTACAGCAGTTGTTGAAACTGCAATTTAGCAGGTCATAACCAGTGTTTTTTTTTTCCAACAGAATGAACAGAAGAGGAAATGTCAGAACATCATGCATGTAGAAAAGGTGGGTATTTGTCATGAGACAATATTTAATATACATCTATCAAATAAGTACAGATGTGCCACAATATAAAATATCTTCCTGTGGGTCCTGTAAAAAACCTTCTAAAGCAATTGTTGTATGGAAGCTCCAAGTAAGCCAGTATATAGAAACATAACAAAAACATAATAACTGGGCTTTTCTAATCCAAAGTTCTGTGACTACCACAGAAGACTAAAGGAGACATGGTCTTCCTTCATAGCATCAGCTCAAAGAACTGAGCCCAAGTTTTACTCTTTCTTTAATATAAAGCTCTCTCAATAACAAATCAATTAAGAAATGTCAGGAACAGTGTGGGAGGGAAGGATTGGGAGTTGGTGTTTAGCAGATACAAAGTATCATATATAGAATGGATAAACAACAAGGTCCTACTCACAGGGAACTATATTTAATATCCTATGACAAACCAAATGGAATTTAACATATTTTATAATTAGCACTCAAACTCTGTATCTTAAAAATCAGACTGGCCATATTTTCATAAGAACTCATACATATGAAGAATACGTCACTGAATATGACATATTTGATTAATACAGGAAACACTTGTAAGTTGCCTTGGAATCTGTAACTAGGGCTCTCCTTTTAAATAGACAAATTTATTTCTCATGTTCTTACTTTTCATAAAGAAATGACTGTAATTATCTTGTAACTTTTAAGTAAAATGAAACAGACTCACAGATACAGAGTGGTTGCCAAGGAAGAGGGGGAGTAAGGAAGGGATGGATTAGGAGTTTGGGATTAGCATATGCAAACTAGAATGGATAAACAACAAAGTCCTACCATATACAACAGAAAACTATATTCAGTATCTTGCGATTAAACCATAATGAAACAATATGAAGAAGAATATTTTATATGTATAACTGATTCATTTTGCCATGCAGCTGAAATTAACATAAAGTTGTATTTTAAATTTTCTAAAAAGAAATACCATGAAGTGACATATTTTTGGCACCTTCCAAGGTTTAAGGATTCCATGACTTTTTGTTTCTCCTAAAATAAAAAATTCAAAGCTTCAAAAGATTTTCCTTAATTCTACAAAGCCATTTTATTGGTGAGGAATAAATAAAATTCTCATATTAAGTGGCACCCTTGACCAAGATGAACAGCAATAAAAAATTTTTACTTTGTATTGTTATTAACTTATAAAACATTGTCATGGGTGATTCTTATCAGGCTCATGTATGTTGTAATGTTTAAGGCAGAATGTATATTTCAAAACTACAAAATACCTATTGCATCTCACTACTTGTCACAGACTTAATATTCCCAATTTCCAATAGTCTATTTTTATCTTCAGCTAAAAATATACAAACGGGAAACATGCACATTCTATGTGTTTGTTTATGGGGGAAATGCAGTATTTATTAATTTAGTTTCAAATTTCTTGTTTCCAAAATGAATTCATCTTAACTCTTACTTTCTAGCTTCCATGTGAAACAGTTGTAATATTTATAATGCTTATTTAAATGGCAAGAGTTTCAATCAATGTCAGCGTTTTCTGCCCCTCCCCCAAATATACTATCATCCTTTTTCCTATATACCCTTCATAGCTCTGTCAATCCAAAAGCCAGCCTTTTGTTTCTATGGGGGAAATGCTTGCTAAACAGCCAAGAGTAACAAGTAAATGTCTCATGTAGTACATCTTCATTAATCTCCCAGATGGCTCCACTGTCTCATTAGGTATGCCAGAGATGTTTCCTGAGGAAAAAAAGAGCCAGCGTGAACAATCTACCATCCTGACATTCAAGAGAGCCAAATAAAATGTGACTAACTGTGTTAAAAGAATGGAAAATGAAAAGCCCATCTTCCAAAATACACTAGTGTACAATTTTTTACCATATAAAAGGAAGCTCTGACATGGAAAATGATGAACATCCTGCATTTGTTAATTAAAGAAGTATTATATTGAGTTCAACAACAGTAACTTGTTTTAAAGTGATGAGTCAACAATATTCAATTCCTTCCTGGCCATATTCAGCCAGGTGCAGGGAAAAAAAGACTATATTGGCAGCTGGACCATCTGTGTCCCAGACCCAGCAAGGTCATGAAGATACTGTTGGAATCTGGGCAAGAAAACAAGGCTGGCTGGACTTCAACATATCCTCTATCAAACCAGGGGGAAGAGATGAGTGAGCTGGAGAGCACTTCCATTTCAAATTGGCTACAGTTCTGTTCTCTCAAATGACTTATTGAATGATTTGTTCCATTAAATACAAGGCTAATAAGTAGCTTCTTAAAACAATTCCTCCAAAAGGAGGAATTTTTTCCCCATTGTTCCAAATTGGATCTACTAGATCTAATAGACTCTGAATTTTCTATAAGTATTTTGTAATCAAAATTAACATACCTATTTCTATTACACTCAAAGAACTTCAAAGATATGCACAATATCATTGTGATCTCTTTTCATGACAGTATTTCTTTGTTATTGCTAAGCTATGAAACCAAAACATAAACCCTTGAAAATGATCCTCCTTCTAAACAAATGACAAGATCTACACAGACCCCACTGAATGCTTGCAGTAGGGTTTTGGATCCTTAAATGTGAGATTTCTTAAACTATTTTACATTGTTCTCCTCAACACACCTTCAAATGTTACCAACAAATACCACAGTCGAATTTTTATCTTCTGCCAACTAGGATGGCAGTAAAAACTAGTCTGCTGCTGTTGCTGCTAAGTTGCTTCAGTCGTGTCTGACTCTGTGCGACCCCATAGATGGCAGCCCACCAGGCTCCCCTGTACCTGGGATTCTCCAGGCAAGAACACTGGAGTGGGTTGCCATTTCCTTCTCTGAAAAACTAGTCTAGATATTCTTAAATAGAGAGCAGTGGGGATGTGCATTTAAGCTGTGTACTTCATTCTTACGGTTGAATAAAACTATCCCTGGTATTCTGGAAAATGACAACACTATACTTCACAATGAGTAAATAATGAATATTTCCTAGGAAAAACCAGCCCACAAGAACTAGAAATCATTCTACTTTGTAAATATTTTGGTCCACATCTTGGCAAATGAGATCAGTGAACAGTGTTTAAAAAGATATCTTTAAATCCCTGTAATGTGAGTTAAGTGTGATAAAGAGACTGAGTTATTATATATTTATAAAATTATAAATTATTTTATAATTAAAATTATAATTATTAAATATTCATTAAAAATCTTACAGAAAGGAGCCCTCAAAGGTATACAATGCCCAAATTCAAGACAGTATTAGTACTACCAAATTTATCATCTACAATGCAAGAAATTCGTGATGTGGGAAACTCTCATGACTCCCATTGTTCACTCTCAAACTGGTTGGTTACATCCAGTCTCTTACACAAACTTTCAAATTCCATGGTGAAAGCAGAAACAGCTGCACTGGACTTTGTTCCTGTTGGGAAGCTGACGTTTCTCTAGCAAGTGCCAAGAGCAGACTCAGAATTACAATATGTCAGACATTATCCAAAAGGAGATGTTCTAATTTTTCTATAACATCCAAATGCTATTCACAAGAAATTGCAAACAATATCTTTAAAGCCATATCACACACGAACCCAAGGGGGCAATTATGGCTGTCCAGATATTTGCTTGCTCCACAATGCTCACTTCAGAACAGAAGTAATAAAGCAGGTGCTAAAATGACTTTTGTTTTGTTCCACAATTACAAGTATTTTAGAATAACATTGTCAGAGTAACACTGGATATGGCCTTTTCAGAATTTCATGGCCTATATTGCTAGAGAGGCAGGGTTGCTCAAAGATGGAAAGTTCTCAGAGCAGGAAGAGGAAAAACACTCTGAGAGAGGTGGACAGAATGAGGAAGAACCATGGCCTCTTGGACATTATGCAGCTCTTTCTTTGGCCCTCTGGGGAACCCATGGGTTCTTGGACTGGATGGGCAGAGCTTGGCTCAGGTTTACCATGAGCAAACCCAAGAGGAACAGGGGATAGGCATGTCCAGATGACATGACACCAGTATGTAGTGCAAACCACAATCATTGAGGGTAAGCTACAATAAATGGAAAAAAGACCCATACAGTCGTAAATATGAAACTGCAAAAACAAAGATGTGAATGATAAAAAAGACAGCACCATAGAGGAAGCCCACAAACTCAGCAGATGTAGTAACTAACACCCATAGAAACAGAGTTAATAACAGTCTGAAAAAGACTAGCTTAGATGCCATTCATATTTAGAGATGTGTGTAAGAATGTTTGAATACAGATATTAACATATTCAGAAATGTATGTGAAAATAATTGAAGAGGAAACTACCTAGATGGAAAATCAAGCTGAAGAATTCTACCAGACCACAAGCAAAAGGACACAGATCTAACAAAATATTTAAAAAGTTTTCAGAAGGAAAACATACAAGGATATATGTGTAGAAATAATGTAAGAAAAGGTAAAATAAAAGCTTTGAGAGCTAAATAAAGATTTTAATCTTCAGAATTAGAGGGTCTCAAAAGTATCAAATTGCTTGAACAGGGAGGAAAAAATATCTTTTAGAGCAGTGTTAGTGAAAAATCAGAATTCAAAGGATAAAGCAAAAAATCCTAAGGTAGGGTGAGTGGGAGGGGGTGGGCCTAGAAAAGATATATAAAAAGAAATAAAATTCAGATTTCTGCAGACTTCTTAGCACAAAAGTGAAGCCAAAAGATAATGGATCCAGATCTTCGAAGTTATGCATGAAAATAGTTTTGGACTTAAGCAAAGTTACTTTCATTTTTTAATATTTTGAACATTTGAAGATTAAAGAACTCAAAAGTCTACTATCTCTGCAAAAAAAAAAATCACTAGAAGATAAAACTAAGAGCTAGTTGTGAAACAGAAATTTTCTTAAAAATCAATGAACACACCAGCCTCCAATTACTATTCCTTCAAAATAAAAAAAAAAGTCAATATAAAGTTGTTACTGAAAAAACATTAATAACATTCTGGAAATAAAACATAAACCCTCCAACCGGGGACTGGCTGTGGAATGGGGGATGGAGGGCAGTGATGGTGATAAAAGTCATGTAAGTAGGATAAGTAAGTTATTTGGTGGGGAGGGATAGATCCCAACTCGCTATCCCATGGGAAGAAAATGCAAGTTTTAACTGATACATAGAAACATAATAGTAATCACTATTACACAAAGAAGAATGTAACTTCCAGAGATAATTGGTAGGGGGAGAAAATGAAGCAAACTTAATTAATTCCAAACAAAGATGGAAAAACTAAAAGTAACAATTATAATAAAGAATAAGAAAACAAGATACATAGAAAGATAAAGATGCAAAGAAATAATTAAAACATATTAGCAATCATAGTAAAATTTAACAAGTTAAATTTGACTATTTAGAATTTAGAAATATTTTAGATGTTTTTTTTTAAAGTCCACCTATATGCTACTTACAAGAAATCAACCTAAAATTCAGTGACAGCAAGTGTTGAAAACAAGCAGTCAGAGAAATAATTCACTAGGAAAATGCTAATAAAACAAAATAGGCATACCACATAAAATAGAAGGCAAAAAATGATTAAACAGGGCCAAGAAGGGAATATACCGTATTTATAAAATACTCATTTCCTAAGCAATAAGATTTAAAACTGTATCCTTTTTGCTTTGAATATTTTGACATGAACATTTATATATATAAATTTGTTTACTATATTCTACTTACATCTAAAGACACATTTGCTGTTAAACACCATTTTTAATGCCATTGCATAATCAATGCAAATATCAACCTTGTCTCTAATACTGAATATTTAGGATATTTTCTATGTCTTACTTATACAAATAACAGAATAATAAACCATTCTAGAGATACTTTTTCTAAAATGAAAGAAAGAAAAAGAGGCAATGAAATGAAGGCAATGATAACCCAACTGATAGATCCACCAACCATCTGAACCTCAGACTCTCAGACCTTCAGACCATCAGACAGAAAGGGAAATGGATGCTGGTGACAGGGGAACTGGCTGATATTGTCCCTCTCAACACAGACACTTCTAAGGATCTTAGAACCACAACATGCACACCAACCGATCCATAGCTAACACCAGACTCTGCTCTCCCCCATTAAATCATCTCTATGAATGAGTCAAAAATAACCTGATTAATGTGTTGCAAACCTTTGTCTTCCCTCTCAGTATTTCTTTTAGTAAGAATGCTAACTCTGTAAAATGAACACAAGGCAAACATTAGGGAAGAAGAGCTCCCTAACTCAGGTATTTTTTTTTTTATATTTTTAATTAAAGTATAGTTGATATGTTAGTTTCAGGTGTACAGCACATTCAGTGTTATATATATAACTTTAGATTCTCTTCCTTTATAGGTATTACAAAATGTTGAGTATAGTTCACAAAGCTTCTTGTTGGTTATCTATTCTGTTATATATAAAATAGATATAATATTCTATATATCTATAACCAGATATGATCTATAGTCAGCTCCTTGTTGGTTATCTATTCTATTATATATAGAATAGACATAATATTCTATATATTATATCTGTAACCAACCTCCTAAGGTCTCTGTCTCCCCACCCCCTTTCCCTTTTGCAGTTTAGGAATTAAAGTGAGGTGAAATGATAGCCTAGAACCTTCTGGAAGGCCATATTTGGGACTCACAATGGTCCCCAGAACACTTTCCGCAATGCGTCCTCACACCTACCCTCCCTCTTCCTTCTGTTCAATATTCCTTCCCTTCACAGATTCAGAAATAGCCAGCAGGACTGAATATTTCTAAAATCAGAGGGACACAAATCTTTGTACTTTTGCTTAGAGGATAGTCTGCAAATAAATCACCACTGGAATAACAGAGCTGTAAGAGTCTTCCAAGCAAGGTATGGCACAATACTTAAGGCAGAAATGTGCATTCACACTGATATACTAATTATTCTCTGTAATGAAGGAATATTTCATAATAATGAAACTGCAATATTAACCAGTGCTACACTCAATATGTCAGCATATCTGGAAAACTCAGCAGTGGCCACAGGACTGGAAAAGGTCAGTTTTCATTCCAATCCCAAAGAAGAGCAATTCCAAACAATGTTGAAACTAGCATATAATTACGCTCATTTCACATGCTAGCAAGGTGATGCTCAAAATCCTTCAAGTTAGGCTTCAGCAGTATGTGAACTGAGAACTTCCAGATGTACAAGCTGGATTTAGAAAAGGCAGAGAAACCAGAGGTAAAATTGCCAACATATATTGGATCATAGAAAAAGCAAAGGAATTCCAGGAAAAACAAAACAAAACATCTATTTCGGCTTCACAGACTACACTAAAGCCTTTGACAGTGTGGATGACAAAATACTGGGAAATTCTTAAAGAGATAGGAATACCAGACACCTTACCTGTCTCCTGAGAACCCTGTATGCAGGTCAAGAAGCAACAGTTAGAACCAGACGTGGAACAATGGACTGGTTCAAAATTAGGAAAGGAGTACGTCAAGGCTGTATATTGTCACCCTGCTTATTCAACTTCTATACACTGTGCATGTGTGTGTGTGTGTGTGTGTACGCGCATGTGCTCAGTCATGTTCAATTCTTTGCACCCCATGGACTGTAGCCCAGCAGGTTACTCTGTCCATGGGATTTTCCAGGCAAGAATACTGGAGTGGACTGCTATTTCCCTTTCCTCTATACAGAGTACATCATGCAAAATGCTGGGCTGGATAACTCATGAGCTGGAATCAAAATTGCCAGCAGAAATATCAGCAACCTCAGATATGTAAATGATAACAGTCTAATGGCAGAAAGCAAAGAGGAAACAGAGCTTCTTTTTTTTTATTTAAATTTATTTATTTTAATTGGAGGCTAATTACTTTACAATATTGCATTGGTTTTGCCATACATCAACATGAATCTGCCACGGCTGTACATGTATTCCCCACCCTGAACCCCCCTCCCACCTCCCTCCCCATACCAGACAGCAAAAGAGACACAGATGTATAGAACAGTCTTTTGGACTCTGTGGGAGAGGGAGAGGGTGGGATGTTTTGGGAGAATGGCATTGAAACAACAGAGCTTCTTGATGAGGGTGAAAAGAATGAAAAAGCTGGCTTGAAACTCAACAATCAAAAAACTAATATCATGGCAACCAATCTCATCAATTCATGGCAAATAGATGGGGAAAAAAGGAAACATTGACAGATTTTCTTTTATTGGGCTCCAAAATCACTGCGGATGGTGACTGCCGCCATGAAATTAAAAGACGCTTGCTCCTTAGAAGAAAAGCTATGACAAACCTAGACAGCATATTAAAAAGCAGAGACATCACTTTGTCAATAACAGTCCATCCAGTAGTCATATTTGGATGTGAGAGTTGGACCATAAAGAAAGCTGAGCACTAAAGAATTGATGCTTTTGAACTGTGGTGCTGGAGAAAACTCTTGAGCATCCCTTGAACAGTAAGGAGATCAAACCAGTCAATCCTAAAGAAAATCAACCCTGAATATTCATTGGAAGGATTGATGCTGAATCTGAAGCACCAATACTTTGGCCACCTGGTGCAAAGAGCCGACTTAGTAGAAAAGATCCTGATGCTGGGAAAGATTGAGGTCAGGAGGAGAAAGGTGTGACAGGGGATGAGATGGTTGGATGGCATCAAAGGACATGAGTTTGAGCAAGCTCTGGGAGATAGTGAAGGGCAGGGAAAGCTGGTGTGCTGCAAACCATGGCGCCATGAAGAGAAGGACACAACTTAGCCACTGAACAATACAACACCATTAACCAGGAAGGCAGAAAGTTTATGTTTCTCTGCTTAAATCTGCCCACTCTAGGTTTTTCCCTACTGTTTTCTATTGACCATACATCCCAAGTAATTATTATACTCATCTTACAGCTTCAAATGTTCATCATTCATTTTCTCTAAAAGTCAATAAAGTTATATGTACATACTCACCATTATGGGAACGCTCACCTCAGTATTAATGACCTCCTCAGGTTCCAAAGAAATGCCTCCTCTCACCCACACCCATACCCTGCTCCTTTATCTCCCTTTGCTTAAGATCATACCCTCCGTGAGAGTTACCCTTCCTTGAGATAATCAATCCTTTCACAGTGCCCTTGGCAACATTTCTTCACTATTTCTCAAAAGATAGCATCTGTCCTGATTGGCCTTTATCTTCTAGACTTTTTCTGGGTAGCTTGTGATTGACAGATTTGTGCTCAGCCGGAAACACCACCACCGTCTCTGCTTCAGTGACCATTTCTACAGAAGGGCTCCAGGTCCCATATTTGGAAATATTTCCAGCTCTCCCTTCAATAAACCCTCCCTTTCCATCAAGCCCTTAAACAAATCACACCCATTCCCAGTTTTAAGTCTGTTTCACAATATATCTTCATTTGTGAAATACAGACCAGTGCTCAAAGTCCAAGTAATAAACAGCAGAAACTTACAGAAAGGAGAAAAGAAATACCACTAAAGATCAAGAGCATGTGGGCTTCTGGGAAACCCAAAAGGCTGAGGGATTAGATCAGCTGTCAGCTGGCTGCCCTGACATCTCCTCTGACTGTCCTGTGCCCGAGCTGCAAGGCTGGTGCCCTCGCTTTTCTGGTTGTTAAACATTCTAAACGTCACTCCTTTTTGCAAGCACTCACAAACCTTACAAAAGGAATATGTCCTGAGCATTACACGATGTTTTCTAGTACCAAGAATAAATCACAGTAAACTGACCTGCAGTTTTTTCACTTTTTTAAGAAGTGGTATTGGTGTATAGTTGATTTACACTGTTGTTAGTTTCAGATGTACAGCATGGTGATTCAATCATATATATACACATATTCATTCTTTAACAGATACTTTTCCCATACAGGTTATTACAGAATATTGAGTAGAGTCCCCTGTGCTGTACAGTCTGACCTATACTTTTTTGATAGGATTGGGCTTCCTCTGTGGCACTAGTGGTAAAGAATCCTCCTACCAATCCAGGAGACATAAGAGACGCGGGTTCAATCACAAGTCAGGAAGATCCCCTGGAGGAGGGTATGGCAACCCGTTCCAGTACTCTTGTCTGGAGAATCCCATGGACAGAAGAGCCTATGGACTATGGTCCACAGGGTCACAAAGAGTCAGACACGAATGAACCGACTTAGCACACACACGCGCAAGGCTGATATCATGAGAAGACTGTACTTATGACACTTCAAAAATGAGAGCAGATAAATGTAGTCTGGATATAAAACTGATCAAATGGCTCCCCCATGGTGAGTAACAGTGGTTGCCAACCTGGCAAGAGGTTGCTGGCAAGATATTTTAGAATTCTGTCATGTGTCCTGCCAAGTTCATTGGTTATCCATAATTTGAGTGAGGAAAACGATGACATGCAAATCAAGTTTCTAGATAAAGAAAAGCTAAAAAAGATTTCTAACTGATTGAATGGAAGCCTGTGGATAAGATCTCACCTGGATAAATAATAAACCAATCACAATAAGACAAAATTCAAAAGAAATACACAAAAACCCTGGGATCCAAAATTTGGATTGTAGAATTCTTAAAAGGAATCTGTTGGCCTAACAGCAGGAGGACTGAGCAGACAAAAAGGCCTTAGCTAATGGCAAACTGAAGTCATTTGTGTGAGCTAGCTGCCAAAAATTAGTTTGCTCTTGGGCCACAGAGAGAAAAGAGCAGGGCTACACCCTTTCTATTTAGCAACCAATGATCAGAAAGAATCAATACTCAGCATGTCCAGGGAAGGTTGACTAGGCTGTAGATGTAACTGTAAACCATGCAAAAGACAAAGAAAGAAAGAAAGAAGCAGTTTTAGAATACCATGTTCCACTTGTCTTCAAATCCTGGCAAGACTGGATTTGAAGTGGAAGAGATTTTTTTTGTCCCTGTTACTCCTAGAGTACAGAATTAGGACCAGTGCATGGACACCCCAAGGAGGAATTTTTCAGTTTAACCTAAGAAAATAATTTTTAGTAAATAAGGATGTTTAAAGCTGAAAGTTTCCCATCCTTAACGGTATCTGGCAGCAGATCATCTGCTCATTAGTTATGCTATTGGGAGAGATTAAGGCATCAAGCGTCATTCGTATAAACAACATTTGTATCACAAATGACAATTACTTGTAAGGTAATTTCCAGCCCTGTGATTTATGTTGACTATTGTGTGTGTCTAAACTGAACCATGCTTCAAGAAGCAGGCTCATGCCACACCTCCTCCATGAAGCAAAGTATGACACAGACCAAATCTTCCCCGGCACCGACCTCCAGCATTAAACCATCTGGAGTCTTACTTTGCTTCCAAACTTATATTTGAAGTAGTTCACCTCCCAATCATACCATAAGGAACCTCAGTCTACTAGGTACCCAGGGAGCCAGGGAGCTTGCTGACTCATCACCACCCACCCAACCCCCCGCCCACAGCACAGAATCAACATTTTTACAATTATCAGTAGCTCCTTTTTGTGAACGGGAAGAAAGACAATAAAGCTTTCTTGGGAGCATTTGTCTCCTCTCTGCCCTTTTGATATATCAAAATTCCTTGTTTTGCATTTAAAACTTCCCAACTCCATAATGGGGGCTTCCCAGATGGCACAGTGATAAAGAATCTGCCTGCCAATGCCAGAGACACAGGGTTCAATCCCTGGGTAAGGAAGATCCCCTGGAGTGGGAAATGGCAACCCACTCCAGTATTCTTGCCTAGAAGACTCCTTGGACAGAGGAGTCTGGTGGGCTACAGTCCATGGGCTACAGTCCGTGGGGTCACAAAGAGTCAGACAAAATGACTCTGAGCACACAGGCAACTCCCCAATGAGGACAATGGTCACAGAAAGAGAACCCATTCTTGCAGCTTTTGCAGATAATAAAATATGCCTTCTTTCTTTCCCTGTTAGCACACGTGAAGAAATGGCTCTCAGAAAACAAATCCCAGGAGAAAGATTTTAAAGGAAAAAAGTCAAAATTTGAAATTGTCTACAGTAAAAGTAGACTTTATTGATTACACCAAAGCCTTTGACTGTGTGCATCACAACAAACTGTGGAAAATTCTTCAAGAGATGGGAATACCAGGCCACCTGACCTGCCTTCTGAGAAATCTGTATGCAGGTCAAGAAGCAACAGTTAGAACTGGACATGGAACAACACACTGGTTCCAAATAGGGAAAGGAGTACATCAAGACTGTATATTGTCACCCTGCTTATTTAACTTACATGCAGAATACATCATGAGAAATGCCAGGCTGGATGAAACACAAGCTGGAATCAAGATTGCTGGGAGAGATATCAATAACCTCAGATATGCCAATGACACCACCCTTATGGCAGAAAGTGAAGAGGAACTAAAGAACCTCTTGATGAAAGGGAAAGAGGAGAGTGAAAAAGCTGGCTTAAGACTCAACATTCAGAAAACTAAGATCATGGCATCTGGTCCCATCACTATGGGAAATAGATGGGGAAGCAGTGGAAACAGTGGCTGACTTTATTTTTTAGGGCTCCAAAATCACTGCAGATGGTGATTGCAGCCATGAAATTAAAAGATGCTTGCTTCTTGGAAGAAAATCTATGACCAACCTAGACAGCATATTAAAAAGCAGAGACATTACTCTGCAAACAAAGGTCCATCTAGTCAAAGCTATGATTTTTCCAGTAGTCATGTATGGATGTGAGAGCTGGACTATAAAGAAAGCTGAGTGCCAAAGAATTGATGCTTTTGAAGTGTGGTGTTGGAAAAGACTCTTGCAAGTCCCTTGGATCTTGCAAAGAGATCCAACCAGTCCATCCTAAAGGAAATCAGTCCTGAATATTCATTGGAAAGACTGATGCTGAAGCTGAAACTCCAATACTTTGGCCACCTGACGTGAAGAACTGACTCATTGGTGCTGGGAAAGATTGAAGGTGGGAGGAGAAGGGGATGAAAGTGGATGAGATGGTTGGATGACATCACCAACTCAATGAACATGAGTTTGAGTAAACTCCAGGAGTTGGTGATGGACAGGGAGGCCTGGTGTGCTACAGTCCATGGGGTTGCAAAGAGTTGGACACAACTGAGCAACTGAACTGAACTGATGTATGGATATGAGTTGAACTATAACAAAAGCTGAGAGCTGAAGAATTGTTGCTTTTGAACTGTGTTGGAGAAGACTCTTGAGAATCCCTTGGACTGCAAGGAAATCCAACCAGTCCATCCTAAAGAAAATCAGTCCTGAATATTCATTGGAAGGACTGATGCTGAAACTGAAACTCCAATACTTTGGCCACCTGATGTGAAGAACTGACTCAGTGGAAAAGACCCTGATGCTGGGAAAGATTGAAGGCAGGAGGAAAAGGGGATGACAGAGGATGAGATGGTTGGATGGCATCACTGACTTGATGGACATGAATTTGAGTAAGCTCCGGGAGTTCATGATGGACAGGGAAGCCTGGTGTGCTGCAATCCATGGAGTCAAAAAGAGTCAGACACGACTGAGTGACTGAACTGAACAGTAAAAGTAGCAGTGTCTTACCCTCTGGAGGAGCAGGGCTAGGATTCTTCTTGCCTGCATTTGAGAAGATGGCAACCCTGTAATAATCGGATTCCTTGAGGACACTGTCTTGAGAAATAGATTGGCCTTGCTTAAGGATTGGCAACATGAAAACAACTATAGAGAGGAAGGGGAAAGAGGCTCTTCTTGCAGCTATCTTTATGATACATGCTCATCTTTGCAGAAAAGCTGAAGATGGAATGAAGTGGAAAACATGCACACATTTATTCTTAAAGTCATTAGTATTCAAATCAAGTTTGAAAATATGAAATTATAATGGCTTCACTAGTCTTACTTAAACTGTTTTAGGCTCAAGTATGGATAACATGGCAGGTTTCTAGATAGGAGATATGAAATTCAACTTGGCAGCCTTATCCAAGATGATGTAGAAACATTTAAAACACACAAACTCATTGCACTACTCAAGCTTAGCATTTAATGATGTAATAGGTCTGGCCGAAAAGTGTCCAATGTGAAATTACACTATCCAGCTAAAAATTAAAAATATTTCGAGGCACAGTTAAGGAAATACAGATGCACAAATGGCTCTCACTATCCTATATTGGTAACTGGCCAGACATTCACTTAATTAACTAATTGAGAATGAATCAGAGCTCAAAAATATTTACATTTTTTTTCAGGGCTCTGACATGTGTAGTCTAAAAATAATTGATTCTGATTTTCCCAGCGTCTCCATAACTTCCTTCTATTTTAAGCCATGATCACTTCAATTCAATTCATCATGGGTTTTTGTTTAGTTTTTGGATTGGTAGACTATGTGCCTAGTCTAAACACTTTGTAGAAATTTACTGATATACATTATACATATAGAGTTCACCACAGTTTTGAGAAGAGCATAGACCCAACCAGGGACCCCCAATAATAAACCTTCAGATTAGTGGGTATGGGAGCAATTAACATATGAAATCAACCATGACATCCTCTTTGAAGCACTCTACCGAGAGCAGCAATGTACTAGGGTTAAAAGTTCCGTGATATGATACCAACCCTGATAGACAAAGCAGACACAGTGAATTTTGCAAAGAGATTGCGAGTCCTGGAGGACAGGGATCGTGTCTCATTTTTGCTGCATCTCTAGGATCTGGAATTAATCTATGGAAACAGCTGGAAAAATATTTGCCTAGTCGATGAATTAACATGTATCCTATACAAATACATAAAATTCTGTGCTATGGCCACACAAAGGTCTCTAGTTGAGGAGGCAAATGGATACTGAAACCCAGAGCTGCATCTGCCTGGAAACAAAGCTGCTGCTGCTGCTAAGTCACTTCAGCCGTGTCCGACTCTGTGCAACCCCATAGACGGAAGCCCACCAGGCTCTCCCGTCCCTGGGATTCTCCAGGCAAGAACACTGGAGTGGGTTGCCATTTCCTTCTCCAATGCATGAAAGTGAAAAGTGAAAGTGAAGTTGCTCAGTCATGTCTGACTCTTAGCAACCCCATGGACTGCAGCCTACCAGGCTCCTCCATCCATGGGATTTTCCAGGCAAGAGTACTGGAGTGGAGTGCCATTGCCTTCTCAGGGAAACAAAGCAATTTTCTAATTTTCACAGAGGAAAACAAGAGGGAGTCAAGCTTCCCAGGTGGCGCTGCTGCTGCTGCTGCTGTTAAATCGCTTCAGTTGTGTCCGACTCTGTGCGACCCCCTAGACGGAAGCCCACCAGGCTCCCCTGTCCCTGGGATTCTCCAGGCAAGAACACTGGAGTGGGTTGCCATTTCCTTCTCCAATGCATGAAAGTGAAAAGTGAAAGTGAAGTCACTCAGTCGTGTCCGACTAGTTGTAAAAAATCCCACCTACCAACGCAGGAGACATAAGAGATGCAGGCTTGATCCCTCGGTTGGGAAGATTCCCTGGAGCAGGGCATGGCAACCCAACTCCAGTATTCTTGTCTGGAGAATCCCATGGACAAAGGAGCCTGGCAGGTTATAGTCCACAGAGTTGCAGAGAGTCAGATATGACTCTAGTGACTTCACACATGCATGCATAAGATGGACTATCCAGGACCCTGACCAACGAAACCTCTACAATTGCTAAAATCTAGGAGCTCATAGAAGGAAATGGCAACCCACTCCAGTGTTCTTGCCTGGAGAATCCCAGGGATGGGGGAGCCTGGTGGGCTGCCGTCTATGGGGTCGCACAGAGTCGGACACGACTGAAGTGACTTAGCAGCAGCAGGAGGAGCTCATAACAAACCAT
Source organism: Bos indicus (assembly GCF_029378745.1). Taxonomy (NCBI): domain Eukaryota; kingdom Metazoa; phylum Chordata; class Mammalia; order Artiodactyla; family Bovidae; genus Bos; species Bos indicus. Next base: position 5,552,429 of record NC_091782.1, on the reverse strand, counting down.
CTGCAGCTGCAAGTCGGTCCTAAGGACACTTCCAACTCCACCCAACAACCACTGGGGATTGTGCCATATGGCAAAGGATGCTGGCCTCCCAGACTCCATAATAAGTACTTAGAGTCACAGGAGTTGCTCTGCAAAGCCTCTGTTGGCACCCCTAGAGCACTGCTAGCTTTGGGAGACATGCTCCCTGCATCCCCAGCACAACATGGAGAAGGGTGAAAGTCTGGAGTCACCTGTCCGCCATGACCCCGGCTGCCTGGAGGATACCTCATCTAAAGCAGCAGCAAGCTTTCCACAAGGTAGATACCCAAATCAGACGTGTGAACAAGATCAGAAGTAGGAAGAATATTCACTTGTGGTAATAACTAATTTGAGTACCTTTCCCTGCCAGGCACTATGTTTAAGAGTTTGTGTGTATTATTCCACTGAACACTCTTGACCACAGCATGAAGTAGGTCCTTTGATCCTCTCTTGACAAATGGGAAAATTAAGCTTTAAAAGGTTAAGAACCATGAACAAGGTCACACAGGTGCTAAGTGGCAGGGCTACGACTACATACCCCCCCAACCCCGATCTTAGCTATAATCCTCGATGGCTTTACAGGATTAGAATACATAATATTCTTTTGGCACTCACTAGGAGTAAGAAAGTGATGCTCTGCTTTTAATAAAAATCACACCTATCATTTTCACCAGATTTTCCTATCTCTTATTAGTGTGTCTGGTATTTCAAAGTACATCTCATACAAGTGCTTTGTGAATTACAGGAATGTAAATGAATCACATTGTAACATCATTATCTCTCTAATACATTTGTATCTATATCACTAATACATTTGTATTAGTATTCAAAATTACCATTTCATATGCTTCCTCTAAAAGCATGTAGTTATGTATTTACTTTTTCATTATAAAGGTAATACATGTGTATTAAAAAATAGAGGAAACAAAGAAAAGCAGGAAAGAAAATATCTATCATACTACCGTCAAAATGCAACTGTTAACATTTTGGCAAACAATTTTGAGCTCAAAACTACAATATGATTACTCATATAAACATGATTTCATTTATAAACCCATACTTAAGAATAAGAATTTTTTTCCAAGTGTTGAAAAGACCAGTGAATATGTTTTATATAATTCCCATATGGAGGCCAAAAAAGTTTGTTTAGCCATCATGAAAAGGAAAATACAATTTTCTTGAAATACAAAGATCTGCTATCTCATTATTTCCCACGCACAGTAACATCCATCTTCAGTGAACATTCAAGAATATTGTTATAGGAATTTTTGGAATGAATGCTACATTTCTCTAGAGACTAACTTCCTAAAGGGTTTTACTCAAACTGACTTCACCTCTGAACACAGATGGTCTAAGCTACAACTCTTCACGTGATCCATGATGGTCTCAAATGGTGCTTTTCACCAAGAAAAAGAAAATGAAAGAAGACTTTACAATCACGCCTACCAAGTCTGTTTTACTACAGGCTTTTCTGATAAGCAACCGATTTAGTAAGTTAGTGGTAGACTGGGATGAGAAACCAGGTTTCCCATTTCCTGGTCCATAGCCTTCTTGGAAATAATGTATGTCTATTTATTCAGTACTTCGTGTACAAATACTGTTACTCTTATTCAACTGGCAGAATGAAAACAACATATAACTTAGATTGTAGGTCACATCCCACACTGACAAACTTGCTGCACTAACTTATACAGGATAAGGTTTGAATAAGGTTCCATGCGCCTCCATATCCCATCAAGAGTTCTGAATCCCACGTTTTCTTTTCATCCCTGCTTCCTCCTCACTCCGAAGGGACTTAAGTAGGAAATGTATGAACCACTCTACCTAAGACAGCTACCTTGGCATCCCTGCTCCTCAGGAAGCATCCTTCACTCTCTCTCATTTCAAACCTTAGTCCAGAAGTGCTGGCTAACAAGTGATTTCAACAGGGAAAGAAAAGAAAAGAAAAAGAACTCCGAAAGGATGGACAGGCACTGCCAGAAGGAAAAGGGAAGCTTCTACAGAGAAGTGGAGGAGTCAGCCGCATTCTCAGGACCTTGGGTTTTTCTCTTCTCCACAGTGCCTCCCTCTGGTGTAACTTCTCCACTTCTTGCCATAATATAAATTCAAATCAAATTCATCTTCTAATGGACACAGGTTGCTTCCATGTCTTGGTTACTGTATATAGTGCTGCTGTGAACTGTCAATGAATAAAGATATGGTCCACATACACAATGGAATAGTACTCAGCCATAAGAAAGAATGAAATACTGCCACATGCAGCAACGTGGATAGACCTAGAGATCATGTACGAAGTGAAGTAAGTCAGGCAGAGAAAGACAAAGACCATATGATACCACTTATATGTGGACTCTAAAATCATCTCACAATTGAACCTATTTACAAAACAGAAATAGGCCCACAGAAACAAAAACCATACGTACCACTACCAAAGGGGAAAAGGGGGGAGGGATAAATTAGGAGTTTGGTATTGACAGCTATACACGACTATACATAAAATAGGAAACGACAAGGACTTACTGCACAGCACAGAGAACTATACTCAGTATCTTGTAATAACCTATAAAAGAACATATATACCTGTTGTTGCTAAGTCGCTTCAGTCGTGTCCGACTCTGTGTGACTCCATAGACGGCAGCCCCCCAGGCTCCCCTGTCCCTGGGATTCTCCAGGAAAGAACACTGGAGTGGGTTGCCATTTCCTTCTCCAATGCATGCAAGTGAAAAGTGAAAGGGAAGTTGCTCAGTCGTGTCCGACTCTCAGTGACCCCATGGACTGCAGCCCACCAGGCTCCTCCGTCCATGGGTTTTCCAGGCAAGAGTACTGGAGTGGGGTGCCATAGCCTTCTCCAATATATACCTATATATACACATATATCTATATATTTTATATATATGCATAACTGAATATTGTGCTGTATGCCTAGAACTAACATAATATTGGAAATCAACTATATTTCAATATTTTTTTAAAAAATCATATTCAGCCCTTTCTAAAGATTAATTCAAGACATTATGTTAAATGAGAATCAAAATGGTTTGAAAAGAAACAGTGACACATCATGCCACACTTGTTGATTTTCATAAATTTAAATCAAAACTATTTTTGCCTTATACACTTTTTCACTTAAAAATAGGTACAAAGTGCTATTTTTACATAATAAATTAAAAGGAGCTTTCCATTTGAAAAAAGAAAACTGCCAATTGGCTCTCAATAGACTTACTAAACTGAACAAAGTAACTTTTCTGAATCCCAGAGGACAGTTAAGCTGGACAGGCACTTCACCACAGTGTAATTATTGGCTGAACACTTACAAAGAATGTTCCTCCTTTCCTTATCTTTAATATTGTATCTAATTCTGGGTACTGGTGAGTGCCTAGACAGCCCCTTGAGTTGGAATCAAACTGCCTCTTCCTAATTCAGTAGAGAAATACAGCAAGGTTTAGCATTTATAAAACATTCAATACTTTGTTTCATTGAATCACCTATAGATTTGAAAGTTGCCATAAAAATGTAAAACATATATTCTGAGTGTTTGTTTTTATTTACCACTGTTACATAATAAAAATGTAAAAGGCTATACATTTCCAAAGAATATATTTAGAAGAACTTCCTATAAAGCTCAGACTTCACTAGAAGTTTTTACTTCGAATTTAAAAAGAAAGTTGTGTCAGTTCTTAATCTTTTCTTCTTGACACCAGTAACTGTAAAAACAAACAGTTAGCGGGTAACATAACACTGCGATCGTGGCTACACTGACCTATATCAAAACAAGACAAGTCAAAACAAAAATTAAACAGTGAATCGAACAGAAGAACCTGGCAGGATTCCCAGACGGTCACCAAACTTGGACTTGAGAAACTGTCCATGTTTCCTGAAATTCTCAAAGATACCTCTGAGTTTTTCATTAGTAAAAGCCAAACTGCTAAAGTAACGGCAAAAAGGAAAAACTCAACTAGATCCTTAACCTAGCTATAAAAAAACTCTTCCTTTTCACAATGGATAGCTATATGTTTATTTTCTTACACTTAGCTATGGTGATGTCAGTGAATTTTCATTTAGAAAAGCTTTTCAATAAATAACCCTGAAATCAAAAATCAAACTGGGTCAAGGGAGACAGGCAGATCCATAGGATTCCCAGGGCACTTTATCTGGGATTATGTGCTTCTACCACATTATCTGATTTTTCAGAAGACAAGGCAGTTGAATGAAAAATGTACTGAGCAGAATACAGGAAGCCTGTTGTTATCTAGTGCCACCACTGACTGTTCCTGAGCTTTTAGCCAAGAATGAGGTCCCCAAGTCTTTTTCCCCATTTCGACTGGACAAATTATAATATCCCTAAAAATGCTATGAGTGCACAGGAATTCCATATAGACAGGTAAGGTGTAATGTTACACAGCCTCTCTTTTTCAAAGCACATGACAACTACATTTCATAATAAATTAACCCAACTGATTAACTTTTTAATCAGTTTGGGCATCAACATGCTACAGCTCTGATCTCAGGTGACTCCAATGTTTAGTCCAGTTTGGGAACTAGTGGGTGAAGCAGTCATTCTCCGAGTGCGGTCTCAGGCCCGCAGTAACAGCATCTGGGAACTAGTGGGTGAAGCAGTCATTCTCCGAGTGCGGTCTCAGGCCTGCACTAGCAGCATCTGGCAACTTTTAGAACGTTGTTCGAAAGTTTGTATTATTTTCCAAGAAAGTTGAAGGACTTCATTTATTCAGAAACAAATTCTCTTACTAGCTAAAACAGAAAAAGCATCAAATGACATAACCTGAATTACCACTGCCTTTTCAGGATCTAATTTTCAGAGGTGAAAAGAGAAAAAGAGAGCATCAGCTTAAACCATTAACATCCAAGGAGAAATGATAGGAAATACTTATTAAGCATTTACTGTTAGTAGAACTTTATGTTTGTTGACTCATTTACTCCTCATGATAATCCCCCTGATGTAGGTACTATTCCCCAATTTTAGAGCTTCCCAGGTGGTGCCAGTGGTAAAAAAAAAAAAAAAAAAAAAAAAAAAAACACCTGCCAATGCAGGAGACTTAAGAGACACAGGTTTGATCCCTGGGTCAGGAAGGTCCCCTGGAGAAGGGCATGGCAACCCACTCCAGTATTCTTGCCTGGGAAATCCCATGGACAGAGGAGCCTGGGGGGCTACAGTCCATGAGGTCACAAAGAGTCAGATACGGCTGAAGCGACTTAGTATGCATTCAGCCCAATTTTACTAAGGAGGAAACAGAAACAAAGAAAGGTTACACAACTGGTAAGTGACAGTCAGGACTCAAGGCTTGGCATTGTGGCTGAAAAGTGTGTGTCCATAACTGTGAGATGGAGAAGGCTCAGCCACAGAGCCAATTCTCTTTTCATGAGACTGGATTGCTTGCCAGGAATAAATATTTCAAGTTGTTTCCCACAAGAATGCTAATGAAACAAACTAAAGAGTTACTACTGCATGCTGAGAAATACAATCCAAAAATAATAAATACAAAATAAAAACGTATATCCCTTTGCTGTGATGTGTTTTGCTCACACAACTTTCCAGGTTGGCCTTAATGGTAAAACCGTCAACTTTGGAACAAAGTGGGCCATCAAAATAAGTGAACTGAAATGAAGACAATCAGAACCTTTCTAAGTGAGCCAAGTTATGAAAAATAAAGGCAATTAGGCTCACTTCTTTATGATTATCTCTGCTCCAGCCCTTTTGCCTGCAAACGGAGAATCATGAAATCACCGTGGGGCATTAGCATCTTTCCGAACTGGCCACTCACTGGGCTGCTTCATCTTGTCGTTGACTTGCAACATCACAGATGCTCAGCTCTTGAGTTAAATTATCCAGGATACATAATTTTATTACTGAGCCTTTTAATTTGCTTCCACACGCCTTCATTTTCCCCATCAAGAGAAGTGCCTCTGATCTTCACTTTTCATGCCCAGAGCCACTCCTCATCTCATACATAGTAAGCCAAAAAGAAAACCCTACTTACATTAAGTTGCAATTACATTTAATTTAATAACATTAAATTCTAATCATATTCAATTTAATGACATTACATTGTAACTTCCAAAGTATCCTAATGAAGACCCGATTTCCTGAATGGAGTAACCAAGATGTTTATGTGCTGAAACTTGTATTATGTTTAGTCTTCTAGAAGTCACAGAAGACTGGTAACAGAAAGAGTACAATCTCTTACATTCAAAGATGGAAGATGAGTCCTAAAATTGCATCCTAAGTTGGAAATCTAATAGTCAATTTATCACTGAAATTAAAGGTGAATCAAGACGCATTTCAAAGTACAGAATCAAGTGGCATATTTCTTGGAATTAATCCCCATTTTTTTTTTTTTTACTAGAACTCTCTGGTTCTAAAAGGATCACCCAGATCAGTTCCAATCAAATATTGTAAAAGGAGTTGCTTCTTCTATATGTGGTTCTGAAGCACTGTGAAATTATTGCAGCTAAGAAACAAAAGGACAGTTTAATGGCCTCCCCTGCCCCTTCTGCCAGTTGAGGCTTGTCCTTGCTGTGTCCTCACCTGGCTCTCTCTCACATTGTCTTGAGCAAACCTTGATGTAACTGCATAACGTTTCATTTTTCTCTCCCAAGAACCTAGGAAACACCAGGTAGGACTTCTAAACTGATGTTCTTGGAAGCCACAGCATGCCAGGCCTACCATTTGAACTGTCTTTTAGAAGGAATGATATTCTGGAGAGCCAGATTTAAGGCTGTTTAAATTTGAATGTGAAGATTATAAATTCCACCAGATGGTAAAATCCTTTACCATACACAGTGAGTAGATTAAAAACTAGGCTGTTGACTTGAAGATAATCTACTAGAAAAATTTTGTTCTAGAAAGTTCTATATAAAACATAGAGTAAAATTAGGAAGCTAATTAGAGGATGTCCATATATTCAGATTCTAGTAAGAAGGAAAAACTGTAAATTCTAAGGGTGAGGCTGACACGTAAATTCATGTAAATATAAAGTGTGACCATGTTCTCCACATAGTTTTCATTCAAAGTGTTTGGGGATTAGGTCTTTATTTTCTTTTTAGTTGGCGTGTGTGTCTGTGTGTGTGCGTACATTTTGGACTAGCAAACATGTCATTGACTATGCTGGAAGCATTATTTCCTTTAACTCTGACAACAAAATGGCATTGCCCATTCTGCAGATGAGGAAGGTGAGGCCCACAGAGTTATACCCCTGCCCCAGAGCTCAGAGAATCAGAAGAACAGGTCTTGAACCTGCATCTTGGGCCTCAGATCGAGGCTCCTAGTCCTCACCACAACCTGTATTCCCCCCAGTTCTCTGAACACAAGCTTAGAACCTGTCCCTTAAAGGTCTCTATACCTCATCACAAATTGGCTCTGACAATAGCAGCTTGGAAAGCAACTGCTTTCCGCGCAGAACACTGAGCAGTGTTCACCCCAGCACACATGTAGTAGGACCACAGTCACGCCTCTTCTAGCTTTTTTTCCAACATCAGATTTTCAGATCCATTTAAGCCTATTTGCAAAGTCATTCTATTTCTGTACTAATGACTTACGAACAGCTGGAATTATTTTTCTCGCCAAAATTTTGAAATCTCAGATCTCTATTAAAAAAAAAAAAAAAAAAAAAAAAGGAGCCACTCAGAGAATTCAGAGACCTGCAAGGCTGAATTTCCTTGCACTCTGGAGAACTGGCATGAATCCCTGAAACCTCCAATTGCTCATACCTCATATGAGTCCTGTAAAGTGTACTGATGACAGGGATGATAGGGAGCAGCCCCATCAGGGGCCAAATGTTGGTGTTATTGCAGCCAGGAGATTCTTAGGTGCATGTCTTCTTTGGCTTCCTTTCAACTCTTAAAAATAGAAAATGTTTACTACAGGAAACTTCGCTCCAGGTGATGGCTAAGTCTCCGCCCTTTTCAGAATCCTCCAAAGTCCACGGCATTTAAATATATATATATATATATATATATATATATATGGGTAGAACCCTACTGATAAATATCTAAGATTTTCAGAAAAGGGGTCTGTTTCCTCCCTTCTCTGGAAGGAAAGCCAAAGGCGTCTGCCCTTCCCTCCGCTGAAACCCGACCCAGAGCCCTCTACAGTGAGCCAGCGCTAGCCTGACCTGCAGGGTCCAGGAACACACAGCGGGCTGGTCCCTACCCCGCAGTTTCAGATTCGGATAGTCTGCGCCTCCCAAGCGGGGCCCCCGAGTTTGCATTTCTGAAAGTTCCCAGGGGAGGCTGCTGCTGCTGCCAAGAGACACCCCTTCCTTGGAGAAGCAGGGCTCTCAGCCACTGGTTCCCAAAGCCATACCACCTGGCAGTCACCTGGGAAGTGTGTAGCCCACTCCCACAGATTCCGATACAATTGACTGGGTGCTGTCCCGGCCCCGGATTTGTCACGCTCCCCTGAGTGAGCCTCCGGGGCCGCAGTCTCAGAGAACCTCCCGGGCACCGCGCACAGCCCGCCACCCCGCGCTCGGCATCACGCTCCCTGCGCCGCACGTGCGGACACCAGCCCCTTCTAGAAAGACCGCGGCCCAGATAGATGAGCTTAGGGGAGTAAATCACCGCGCACTATCCATTTTCAGAGGCCAGAATGCTCCGAACAGAAATCAGAGTCCAGAGAGGCTACGGAGATCATGCGACCACCCAGGAACTTTGCGGGACAGATCCCGGGTCCCAGCCTCCATCCTGGGTGCCGACTCTGCCTGCCGGTTCACTCGCTGCCTCCGCACGCGCGGGAAGAAACTGCACCCTGCAGACGCGGGAGCTCCAGCCGGAGGTCCCCGGTTCGCCGTCACGGCAGGGACAGGAGAGGAGAAGGGGCCGCCTTACCTGGCGCGCGTCCCTGCTCAGGGGTGCTGTCGCGGCAGCGGCGAGCCCCGCGGGGGCCCGGGGGTCCTGGAAGTGACCGGCCGCGGCCCTGCCACCACCTGGGCCGGAGCGGGTCGGCCGCCCTCCCCTCCCGGAGCCCGGAGCCCGTCTGCCCCGGGCGGCCGGTGCGGAGCGCGCGGGACGCTCCCGGCCTCGGAGGCGGAGCCCGAGATAAGGTTCGCGCCCCCACCCGCCCCCTTTCCGCGAGCCGAGGCCAGAGGGTGGGTTTTGGATCCGAATCCCCAGTGCGAACTGCCGGGGAACCCCGCTAGGAGCCAGAGGAGCTCACGTCCCGCTGGGACTGGGGAGAGGCGGGCCCGGCATTCCCGGGAAGCAGGTCAGGGCAAGGCCGCTCGGAGGTGGAAGGCGCCAGGGCGAAGCGAGGCGACCCGAGCGCATCCCTCGCGCGGAGTCAGGGAGCCCCAGGCCCGCCTCCGGGCGCCGGGATCAGTCACCTGGTCCAGCGGCTGACCGGTGGACCTGCCTTTGACCTAAGCTGCCGGAACACCTGAGGGAAGTTCGCGTTCAAATAAATAGGCAGTTACCTTGGAGGACTTGGAGGTGGCAGGGAAAGTCCGAAATAAGGTGCCTGATAAACGGACGGTCTGCGCTCTGCCCCCTTTAGTCCGTCCCTCACGGGGCAGCCAGAAAGTTCTTTAACCATCACGGGCGCTCAGACCTGCAAGCGCTCTGGCCCTGGCTGACTCTCACCCGTCACTCTTCTGACTTCTCATCCTGCCCACTCCGCACCACCTGATGCGAAGAGCCAACTCGTTAGCAAAGAGCCGGATGCTGGGAAAGATTGGAGGAGAAGGGGAGAAGGGACGATAGACGACGAGGTGGTTGGATGGCATCATGGGCTCGATCGATGGACATGAGTTTGAGCAAACTCCCAGGGAGATGGTGAAGGACAGGAAGCCTGGTGTGCTGCAGTCCATGGGGTCGCAAAGAGTCAGACACGACTGAGCATATGAACACCAAACAAATCCACACCGGTGTGTTCTAGTCTCACTCGATTCTTCTTTTGCCTCCAAATCTCTGTTCCAAACGTTATCACAGGTGCCTTCATTCAGGTCTCAAAGGTCCCTTCCAGAGAGTCCTTCCTGCATACCCTCTCCAGACAAAACCACCCAGGACCCCTGACCCTACTTTATTTTCAACAGATCACTATCTGAAGTTTTATGTGTTAGATGCTCAGGTGTCTTGCATTCGTCTCAAGGTGAGCCCTAAGAGACAGGGAGGGCTCCTGTCCTCTTGCTCCCCGCTTTATCCTCCTCAGCTAGAACACTATCTGAAATATAAAAGTGCTCGGTGAATCTGGGCTGAATGAACATACAAATTAATTTCTCCCCGGGAAGAAATGCTCTCATTCAGTAAGTGAGTCCTACTGAATTCAGGTCAGATAGGAAACTCTTGGAGTCTTGGGATAATCATCATTTCCCACATTCCCTCCTTCATTTGTTGATCTGTTGATCTGTGTCCCACCACGTTGTCTTCCCACAAAACACCCTATTGATGGGTCCATCTCCTCGCGTCTTAAACTGTTGCTCTAGAATAGCTTGTTTGAACTTACTCTAGGTTCTTCTATCCCAATTCACTATATAATTATGCTCTTACAACTTCCTGAAATGCCCCAGCCAAGTTTGTGAACAATCTCTTACACACTTCTCCCTGGGTATTTCCAGGGCATTCAATTTCAGGACCCCATCAGATACCAAAATCCACGGATTCTCAAGCGCCCTATATAATGGCACATTCAGTTCAGTTCAGTTGCTCAGTTGTGTCCGACTCTTTGCGACCCCATGAATCGCAGCACACCAGGCCTCCCTGTCCATCACCATCTCCCAGAGTTCACTCACACTCACATCTATCAAGTCAGTGATGCCATTCAGCCATCTCATCCTCTGTCGTCCCCTTCTCTTCCTGCCCCCAATCCCTCCCAGCATCAGGGTCTTTTCCAATGAGTCAACTCTTCGCATGAGGTGGCCAAAGTACTGGAGTTTCAGCTTCAGCATCATTCCTTCCAAAGAAATCCCAGGGCTGATCTCCTTCAGAATGGACTGGTTGGATCTCCTTGCAGTCCAAGGGACTCTCAAGAGTCTTCTCCAACACCACAGTCCAAAAGCATCAATTCTTCGGCGCTCAGCTTTCTTCACAGTCCAACTCTCACATCCATACATGACCACTGGAAAAACCATAGCCTTGACTAGACGGACCTTTGTCGGCAAAGTAATGTCTCTGCTTTTCAATATGCTATCTAGGTTGGTCATAACTTTTCTTCCAAAGAGTAAGCGTCTTTTAATTTCATGGCTGCAGTCACCATCTACAGTGATTTTGGAGCCCAAAAAGATAAAGTCTGACATTGCATATAAATATGCACATCCTGCCATATACTTTAACTCATTTATAACTTATAATACATAATACAATGTAAATGCTAAGTAAATGTACTATAAATTATAAATGCTAAGTAAATGGGGCTTCTCAGGTGGCACTGGTGATAAAGAACCAGCCCACCAATGCAGGCGACATAAGAGATGTGGGTTCAACCCCTGGTTGGGAAGATCCCTTGGAGGAGACCATGGCAACCCACTCCAGTATTCTTGCCTGGAGAACCCCATCCAGACAAGCCTGGCGGGCTACAGTCCATACGGTCCCAAAGAGTCAGAAACAACTGAAGCAACTTAGCAGGCATGCACACTAAGAAAATAGTTGCAAACACACAGCAAATTCAAGTTTTGCTTTTTGAAACTTTCTGGATTTAAAAAAAAAAAACATTTCCTCTCTGTGGTTGGTTGAATCCAAGGATGCAGAGGCCATGGATACATAGCCCATGTCTCTCCTCAGTGGACAAAGGATGCTTAACCAGACTGTGATTCAGGATGCTGGCGATGGGGTGTACAGATCCACAGCTTGCAGAAGCTCCTCTGAAGCTATGAGTACATACTTTTTGTTAAGCACTGTTGCAAAGGCTCCACATCACTTCTTTCTTTTCCCTTGTATTCTCTCATTAGCCTTCCACCTAGTCGGCCCCTACCATGTCCTTGGATAGTTTCTCACCATGCCCTTATCAACCCAGGTCTCGTTCTCTAACTTTCAGCCAGTATCCCAACTGTCCACTGGATGTCTTCATTTGCATGAATGACAGGCAGTTGGAATGAAATGTGGTCAGACTTGCATCCATTGTCTTTCTTCCCCTCCAAGACAACGTGCTCCCCCTTTCTGCTCCCCTGTCTTTCCCAAAGGCACCACCACCTGGGTCAAGGTCAGACTTTGCCACTGTCTCCTCTCTGAAGTCTCTGACCTTCTTCCCATTGAAATGCTGACATGGTTCCTACTGCACTTAACATCAGCTCTGAGCTGCTGAACCATCTCCAAGACACTCTCCACCCTCTAGGCTTGCCACTTCCTCCCCACCTCCTCATCCCTTATCACAGATCACAGGAAACTTCTGCTTCCCCAGACCCTCGGTGCCCAATTTCAACCTAGAGAAACTGTGATATATTTCACTTGTGTTAGTTTAAGCTGCTAAATTTGTAGAGATTTGTTACACAGCAGTAGAAAGCTAACACAACGACCCTAAGCCCAGCTATTCCAGCAGAGTGTGAATTTTCTGAGCTATTTACTTTAATAAATATATTTTAATATCCAATTAATATCCTTTAGTTATCATTCCATAAATGTCTTATTTGTGAATTATTTCATTTTTATTTAATAATTTAGTACATTTATTTAATACTTACAACTCAACATTCAGAAAACTAAGATCACGGCATCTGGTCCCATCACTTCATGGCAAATAGATGGGGAAACAATAGAAACAGTGGCTTTATTTTTTTGGACTCCAAAATCACTGCAGATGGTGACTGCAGCCATGAAATTAAAAATGCTTGCTCCTCGGAAGAAAAGTTATGACCAACCTAGACAGCATATTAGAAAGCAGAGACATTACTTTGCTGACAAAGGTCTGTCTAGTCAAAGCTATGGTTTTTCCAGTACTCATGTATGGATGTGAGAGTTGGATTATAAAGAAAGCTGAGCGCTGAAGAATTGATGCTTTTGAACTGTGGTGTTGGAGAAGACTCTCGAGAGTCCCTTGGACTGCAAGGAGATCTAACCAGTCCATCCTAAAGGAAATCAATCCTGAATATTCATTGGAAGGACTGATGCTGAAGCTGAAACTCCAATACTTTGGCCACTTGATGCTAAGAGCTGACTCATTTGAAAAGACCCTGATGCTGGGAAAGATTGAAGACAGGAGGAGAAGGGGATGACAGAGGATGAGATGGTTGGATGCCATCACCAATTCTATGGATATGCGTTTGAGTAAGCTCTGGGAAGTTGGTGATGGACAGGGAGGCCTGGCATGCTGCAGTCCATGGGGTCACAAACAGTCAGACACAACTGAGAGACTGAACCAAACTGAATATTTTCTTTCAGACTGACATAGAAATATTTAAATTTAATAAATAAAATATGTTTGCCAAGTTTCCCAATTTTAAAAAATATGAATTTAATTTTATTTTTATTTTAATATTTATTTATTTATTTTGCTGTGTTAGGTCTTAGTTGCAGCACTTGAGATCTTCTGTTGTGGCCCAGGGGCCTCTCTAGTTGTGGTGCGTGAGCTCCTCTCTAGTTGTAGCATGTGGGCTCTAGAACATACGGGCTTAGCTGCCCCATAGCATGTGGGAATCTTAGCTCCCTGACCAGGGATCAAACCCAGGTACCCTGTATTGGAAGGCAGATTCTTAACCACTGGATGACCAGGCAAATCCCTCAAATTTTCTTTAATATTATTTAGTTATCATGAAAGTGACAGTCACTCAGTCGTATCCGACTCTTTGCAACTCCATGGACTATACAGTGGGGAGCCACTGGAGTGGGGAGCCTTTCCCTTCTCCAGGGGATCTTCCCAACCCAGGGATCAAACCAGGTCTCCCGCATTACAGGCGGATTCCTTACCAGCTGAGCCACAAGGGAAGTTCTTAGTTATCATCAGTTCAGTTCAGTTCAGTCGCTCAGTTGTGTCCAGCTTTTTTCAACCCCATGAATCACAGCACGCCAGGCCTCCCTGTCCATCACCAACCCCTGGATTTCACTCAGACTCACGTCCATCGAGTCCATGATGCCATCCAGCCATCTCATCCTCTGTTGTCCCCTTCTCCTCCTGCCCCCCAATCCCTCCCAGCATCAGGGTCTTTTCCAATGAGTCAACTCTTCACATGAGGCGGCCAAAGTACTAGAGTTTCAGCTTTAGCATCATTCCTTCCAAAGAAATCCCAGGGCTGATCTCCTTCAGAATGGACTGGTTGGATCTCTGTGCTGTCCAAGGGACTCTCAAGAGTCTTCTCCAACACCATACTTCAAAAGCATCAATTCTTTGGTGCTCAGCCTTCTTCACAGTCCAACTCTCACATCCATACATGACCACAGGAAAAACCATAGCCTTGACTAGACGGACCTTTGTTGGCAAAGTAACGTCTCTGCTTTTCAATGTGCTATCTAGGTTGGTCATAACTTTTCTTCCATGGAGTAAGCGTCTTTTAATTTCATGGTGGCAGTCACCATCTGCAGTGATTTTGGAGCCCAAAAAAATAAAGTCTGACACTGTTTCCACTATTTCCCCATCTATTTCCCATGAAGTGATGGGACCAGATGCCATGATCTTCATTTTCTGAATGTTGAGTTTTAAGCCAACTTTTTCACTCTCCTCTTTCACTTTCATCAAGAGGCTTTTTAGTTCCTCTTCACTTTCTGCCATAAGGGTGGTGTCATCTGCATATCTGAGGTTATTGATATTTCTCCCCACAATCTTGATTCCAGCTTGTGTTTCTTCCAGTCCAGCGTTTCTCATGATGTACTCTGCATAGAAGTTAAATAAACAGGGTGACAATATACAGCCTTGATGAACTCCTTTTCCTATTTGGAACCAGTCTGTTGTTCCATGTCCAGTTCTAACTGTTGCTTCCTGACCTGCATACAAATTTCTCAAGAGGCAGGTCAGGTGGTCTGGTATTCCCATCTTTTTCAGAATTTTCCACAGTTCATTGTGATCCACACAGTCAAAGGCTTTGGCATAGTCAATAAAGCAGAAATAGATGTTTTTCTGGAACTCTCTTTCTTTTTCCAGGATCCAGCAGATGTTGGCAATTGGATCTCTGGTTCCTCTGCCTTTTCTAAAACCAGCATGAACATCGGGAGGTTCACAGTTCACATATTGCTGAAGCCTGGCTTGGAGAATTTTGAGCATGACTTTACTAGTGTGTGAGATGAGTGCAATTGTGCGGTAGTTTGAGCATTCTTTGGCATTGCCTTTCTTTGGGATTGGAATGAAAATTGACCTTTTCCAGTCCTGTGGCCACTACTGAGTTTTCCAAATTTGCTGGCATATTGAGTGCAGCACTTTCACAGCATTGTCTTTCAGGATTTGAAATAGCTCAACTGGAATTCCATCACCTCCACTAGCTTTGTTCGTAGTGATGCTTTCCAAGGCCCACTTGACTTCACATTCCAGGATGTCTGGCTCTAGGTGAGTGATCACACCATCGTAATTATCTTATTATTAGTTATCATATCCCTCAGTAAATATTTTATTATTTCATTTTATTCAATAATTTAATATATTTATTTAACATTTATTAAATGTTTTCTTTATTAAGACAGGGATATAAGCATTTAAATTTAAAAATTAGAAAAGTCTATGTTTGTCAAGTAAAATTTCCTGATTTTTGTTTGAGAACATTATTGTATCCAAATCCACAATGTGGCCTCTTCCTCCTCAATGACAGAGATCTAAGTCATAGACCCCAAAATTAGAAAACAGGAAACAGAGTCTCACCTTTGTCTCACTTCAGCTTCATACCAACCCAGGCTGTAGATTTAGGAGTTATGTTACAAAAAGACTACCTGTAATTGAAATACTGCCATCTTAGGAATGCCTTCTGCCTTCTGCCTTGACTCTTCAGGACTCACTTCTGCTTGAGGTCCAAAAAAATAAATCATTATATATTTGCTATATTATTGCATTTTAAGTGTCAACAACTAAAGCATCTTTCATCCATCTACACCGGCTGAGCCACACACCTACACCAGGAGTCAGTGTCGTGGAGCGTAAGGGCCATGTCTATGCTTCTCACCAGCTCATTCCTATGGGAAGAATAAACCAATATTCACTACATGAAGGGCTGGACCTAATGCAATAAGACCAAGGGTCCTGCAAGTAGGCTTACTTTCAGGTTTTTCCCTTCTGCGAGCTAATAGACCCTTTTTGCTTTCATTAAGCTCCTTTGGCTTGGGTTTCTGTCGCTGTCAACCAGAAGAGCCCTGAGTTGAACCCTCAAAGCAACTCTGAAGGTGAAAGACACTTAGGAAAACAGAATGTCAACATAGAGCTGTCTTGTGCCTTAAGTCCTGCTTAAACATCTAACTTGCACTGCTAACTATTCGTGCTGAATATCACAGCTTAGCACCTATACCAGGTATTTTTATAACTTCAGTTAAAAGTGCAAAAGCCCAAGGAAATTTGACATATATTCTAATTTCACCAGGCTATCTGCAAGTCTTATTTCTGAAGGCTTGTTCTTAGATCCAACTGTAAGACCCCCACATTGGCAAATAAAGATGCAAAAACAAAAATTACAAGTATATTCAAAAGTGCATCCAAGTATACTCCAGAAGAGTTTGGAGATAATTCCTCCATTTTATAGCTTCTTTCTTCCTTAATTTCAGAGTCCCAAGTTTTCCTGGACAAGAGAACACTGAAGGAATTTACGTTCCCCACGGTTTGGGTCACATTTCTTATATTTTTATCTTAGGGCTGAAAGGCAAATTCAACTCTCCTCAGATTTAAACCATAACACAGAAATGAGAAACTAGACTATTTCTAACCCGTGATTTCTTGTGAGGCCTCTTCCCACAGAAATTCTTCAAAAGATGCTTCATTTTGGCTATCCAAGTGGAGAGGGAAGTGGAGACATGACTGGCCTCTGTGTCAGAGTCATTTATACACAGGCATCTTCAAAAGTAGGATGAAGATCAATGCTTTGTTGGTTCATCTATCTATGATTGAAATGTATCTGAAGTGAAAACATATTTACTGGTTTTCCTTTGAGTTTCGGTTAAAAATTGGAAATAGAGTCCTATCAACTAGGATTTTACAGGGTCCCAAATTCTTTTTTTTTTTTAATTCAATGAATCTATTTATTTTTAATTTTTATTTCCTATTGGAGTATATTTGATTAACGATGTTATGTTAGTTTCAGTTGTACAGCAAGATGCTTCAGTTATCTGTATACATGTACCTATTTTTTTCAAATTTGTTTCCATTTAGGTTGTTATAGAATTTTTAGCAGAGTTCTCTGTGCTGTACACTGGTTCTTTGTTGGTTATATATATACTAAATACAGTAGTATATATCTGTTCTCTTAGTCCTAAACTCCTACTTTACCCCTCCCTCTTTCCCCTTTGGTAACCGTAAGTTTGTTTTCTAGGTCTATGAGTTTGTTTCTGTTTTGTAAATAAGTTCATTTGTATCTTTTTTTAGATTCCCCATATAAGTGATATCATATGATTTTTGTCTCTCTTTCTGACTTACTCAGTATGATAATCTCTAGGTCCACCCATGTAGTTGCAAATAGCTCTATTTAATCCTTTTTTATGGCTGAGTAGTATTCCATTGTATGTATGTATCACATTTTTATCCATTCATCTATGAATGAACATTTATCCCTGAATTCTTAATACGAATGGTTAGTAACAGGCTAGGATGGGTAATGAAGAGCTCAATTTCCATTAACTTTGGAGTTAAAATATCAATATGTGAGAAAAAAATTGTTTCAAGCTCCAATGGGTGTGTGAGAGAGAGAAAGAGGGATAGAGAGAGAAAAGAGAGAGAATGGGAAATATTTAAAGATATTGAAGTTATTTAATATATTTTTTGAAAACTCTAAAAGTCCCAGTTCCTTAAGTTTTCTTAAATGCTGTATTTTCATTTCTGTAGTCATTTTCTTAGTACCCCTCTGAGATTTCTTCAAGTGCTGCATATGTCCCCGAATCATAATTCATCCAGAAAATTGTCAGTGATGACTTGCAGAAGACACCCCGCAGTATGCTGCTTACTTTCCAAAAAATGAAAATCAGTCCTATACTATTCAGCTTCACAATTCATGCTCATAATCCCTTGACTTATTTTCTGTCATCATCTGACATTTATTATCCAACTCGCATTTTTTCTCCAGGTAAATGACTCAGCACTCAGCCTCTTAAATTTTAATTCAGTTTAATTCCAAATGCTATTTTCTAAAAGGTCACTTAGACCACATTTAAGAGATATTTCATCATATGTCATATGAAAAATTAAGATAATGGATGAAATGATGTCTCTGTCTTTCCAGATCTAAAGAGCTTGAACTTCTGTGTCCTCTGTGGGGACTGTCACACTAGCAGTACAATCATACCTTAGAAACTGCATTTTTTTTCTTACTTCCCATGTTCTGTAAATCATAGCTAATTTAACGAACTGTCTTCCAGATTCATCACTTTCATTTCAGAGTTTAGTATAAAATCGTTTTTTCCTAACCTTCTAGATTCATCATTGTCCTTCAAAGGGAGACTGTGTGTGTGTACTTTTGTGGATTTTGCCCCAGAGCCCTGGGAAGCTGATTTTTTTCTTGAAGATGTATATGCCTTCTTTATTAGAACTTGCGGTCATAAATTAGGCCACCTGCCTGTATGACATCCTGTTGTAAGGAACAGAGGGAGAAATCTCTCCCTCACACTCTGCCAAGGTCTCTCCCTGGCTAAAAGCGTACTTGGGAAGCCTCCTGGGGTGGCGAGGGCGGGGTGGAGACTTGGCAGGCTGTACAGGGCTTCAGAGATGCCAAGTGACTCAGAGGAGCTCTGCCGGGACAGCCAGTAGTCTGCTAGAACCTGTGTACAGGAGAGACGTGGCTTCCCCCTCAGCCCTTCTGAAAGCTCAGGTTTGAGCACCTGCTGGAGCCTGAATTTGAGAAAGCCACAATGCACCTGCTCACAGCAAGACGCACAGAAGGCCCAGCCCCACACTCACCGCAACGGGTCCCTGAGAGGGGAGGTCTGCACAGGCCCCCCCTACAGGCTGCCTGCAGACATGCACTGTGAGGAGCCTGGGAGCCTGCGCGCTCAGCTGAGGGAGACCCTCACCCAAGGCCCCGTCCAGTCACCGAGGCGACCTATCTGACGACGCATCAGTTCAGTTCAGCTCAGTCGCTCAGTCGTGTCCGACTCTTTGCGACACCATGAATCTCAGCACGCCAGGCCTCCCTGTCCATCACCAACTCCTGCAGTTCACTCAAACTCACGTCCATCGAGTTGGTGATGCCATCCAGCCATCTCATCCTCTGTCGTCCCCTTCTCCTCCTGCCCCCAATCCCTCCCAGCATCAGAGTCTTTTCCAATGAGTCAACTCTTTGCATGAGGTGGCCAAAGTATTGGAGTTTCAGCTTTAGCATCATTCCTTCCAAGGAACACCCAGAACTGATCTCCTAATTTAGGATGGACTGGTTGGATCTCCTTGCAGTCCAAGGGACTCTCAAGAGTCTTCTCTAACACCACAGTTCAAAAGCATCAATTCTTCGGCGCTCAGCTTTCTTCACAGTCCAACTCTCACATCCATACATGACTACTGGAAAAACCATAGCCTTGACTAGATGGACCTTTGTTGGCAAAGTAATGTCTCTGCGACACATGGGAGGTGATAATTCTATGGTCTCCCTAGGATTTTTTTCTGATTTTTTGAAAAGGAAAAGTTAAGGGCTCAAGAGTATTTTCAGTAGAGACTACTGCATTAAATAGTTGCTGAATAAAGGAATGAGGTTCTCTAGATGGCAACCAGAGAAGGCAATGGCACCCCACTCCAGTACTCTTGCCTGGAAAATCCCATGGACGGAGGAGCCTGGTAGGCTGCAGTTCATGGGGTCGCTAGGAGTCAGACACGACTGAGCGACTTCACTTTCACTTTTCACTTTCATGAATTGGAGAAGGAAATGGCAACCCACTCCAGTGTTCTTGCCTGGAGAATCCCAGGGACGGGGAGCTTGGTGGGCTGCCGTCTCTGGGGTCGCACAGAGTCGGACAAGACTGAAGCGACTTAGCAGCAGCAGCAGCAGCAGATGGCAACCAGCCTAAGGCCAGGCTAAAATGATTAATGATATTGCTTACATGCAGAATCTAAAAAAAAAAAAAAATGATACAACTGAACTTATTTACAAAACAGAAACAGACTCACAGACTTAGAAAATAAACTTATGGTTACCAAAAGGGAAATGTGGTGAGGATGGATAAACTGGGAGATTGGGACTGACATGTACACACTGCTATATTTACAACAGATAACCAACAAGGACCTACTGTACAGCACAGTAGGTCAATATTCTGTAGTAACCCAAATGGGAAAAGGATTTTTGAAAAAGAACAGATATATGTATATGCATAACTGAGTCAGTTTGCTGTACACCTGAAACTAACATAGCACTGTAAATCAACTATACTCCAACATAAAATAAAAAATTTTTAAACAATTTGTAGTAAATGTATTATATTATGTAGTACATATTAGTATGAGGTAATGTGACATACATTGATGTGCTGTAAAAAGTAATAAAATAAAATGATTAAAGTTAATTAATTCAATGGTTTCATAATACTTTTCAGTCCCAGTCCCTCTAAGACAGGCTGGAACCTGGGACCTAAACTTATGGTTACCAAAGGGGAAAGGTGGGGGGAATAAATTCGGAATTTGGGATTAAAAGATAATACACTACTGTATACAAAATAGATAAACAACAAGGTCCTGTTGTATAGCACAGGGAACTATATTCAATATCTTGTAATAACCTATAAGGGAAAATAATCTGAAAAAGAATAAATACATATTATTCTATTTATATAACATCTATAAAGTATATGTATGAATCACTCCACTGTAGTCCTGAATCATTGTAAATCAACTATATTTCATTAAAAATACATTAAAAAAAAAACTGGATTCTCTAGAGCATAAATCAGTTTCACATTAAGGACAGTTAAAATCTAGACTTAACATTTTGAAGCTTAAAGATCCATTCTCCAACGAAATACCATTACAGTGAGAGTCACTGGACCCTGGGCATGGGCACAGTTCTGTCCTTTTTAGCCCCCATGGGAGTGATACTGACAATGCTTCCCTCTTCATGACATGAGAATGTTCATCAGTAGAAGAAGAGGGTGTGGGCAGATTCAGGTGGAATTTGTAAGGCTGAGCATAAAATCAGTCATGCAAAATATAGGTAAATAGGCAAAGGAGCCCTCACCTCAGATTTACACAGAATCAGATGCAGACCCTGATGAGTCTTTTATTTCTCCTTCTCCAATAGACATTCCTGCTTGCAGTGACTGAGGAGCAAGTAGGTTGTTTGAGGTTTCAGTAAACAAAGTATTAGCAGTCAGGGCTGCATTGAAAGGAGAGAGGGAAATGATTAAAGATGTGAAACTTACTCCCCAGAAAATCCTCATAACTAGCAAGGCTGGACTTAACTAATACTGCTTAATTATCAAACTGATGATAGTTTAAGACAGGATAGTACAAAGATTATCTTTCCAAAAGCAAAATCTGTGCAGCTCTTGTATGCTTCCAGTGGGAGTAAAACTTGTTTGAACTTTCTGGAAAGAAATTGGTATGCATACATCAGGAGCCCTAAAATATTCATACCTCATATCGACAGAGTAATCAGATTTTTAGGAAAATACCCAGTAGTATAACCAGAAAAGTAGGCAAAGATTTCCATCAAAAGATATCAGTTAAAACATTAATTATAATAGGCAAAATAATAACAAAGAAACAAACAGAAGCCCCCAAATTATAGACTGATTAAACCAGAAGTCAGCCAAGATTTTGGGGGAATTCTGCAAAGAGTATATGTATTAAATTCTGCAGACCGTGCTGTGTCTGTCCCAACTACTTCTCTGTCTTCGTGGCAGGAAAGCAGCCCAGTAAAGACGTGGACATGGTTGGGTCCCCATAAACATTGCTAGTAGACACTGAAATGAGAATTCATAGAATTTTCAAATATCAGGATATATTATTCTTTGATTCTTTTCAACAGTTTAAAAATGTAAAAATCATTCTTCGCTCAAGGCTTTTACAAAAGCAGGTAGCCATATTTGCCGACTGTGGTGGCTCATAGGTAAAGAAGCCACCTGCAATGCAGGGGTTCAATCCCTGTGTTGGTAAGATCCCCTGGAAAAGGAAATGGCAAGCCACTCCGGTGTTCTTGCCAGCAAAATCCCATGGACAGAGGAGCCTGGTGGGCTACAGTCCATGGGGTCGCAAAGAGTTAGATGTGACTGACCACACACTCAGTTAAGCTACGGTATCATCATGAAAATGTTATGTTCGATATTCAGTCTCAGTCAAAACTACACAATTTGAAAACTGAGGAGCCTAAAGAGGGGAGAGGAAACTGGAAGATAACATGGTAAAGATTTATAGTATTTTATAATAACGGATTTTTCTAGATTGGAAGATTATGGATCATAAGGATGATCTTTCTTTTCATCTTATTTTTTATATTTTTGGAAATTTCTTCAATAAATACACGTTATTTTATGATTAAAAATGATATTTTAAGGGGAAATTTTTTGGCTAAGAAGATGCATTTTTTTCTCATTCTTTTAGACATTACTCAGAAACTCTGGACATGCTGAAATTCTTGACAAAACTCACACTGTGTTTTAGGAATAACTTTTAAACAACACCACTTTTTTTCAACAGAAGCTGACAATTCATTAGTTTTAGAGGCACATGTCTTTTAAATACTTAGATCGTAGCCCCAAAGTCAGCCTGTCTCCCTCACTGTTTCATTTCCCTCCACCCGTGAGCACCCTTCGCCTCTCCCCAGCTACTTTGCACATGCATGCAATCCCTGCTCCCAGAGAATTAAAATATCCTTTCTTCATGCCGATACAGTAACTTCACCTCCAACTTCTCACCTTGCCTGCATCCAGCCCAGAACCTTGATTGCCCTCCTGCAGCCTCAGACTCACTGTTCAAAGACCACGAGCACGGCCCCCCATCCCCTCTCACCTCCAGTTCTCCCACTCCCTACTCATGGTCAGTTAACAAGCAACCCCTTGCTTGCTCTGTCAGTGCTGTGGTGTGTGTACCAGATAGCAATTCACCCTGCAGGACCTCTGGAAATAGCTTTGTATTTATTTTAAAAGGAGGTTTGGAATCTTGCTATCTTAACTCAATTGAATAATTAGCTGACAGGCAAACTTCAGGCATCCAAGCCAGCATTCCCAAAGCATATTTCACAAACACTTGTCCTATGAGATATAGCAAAAGAAAAAAAAAATCTGTGTTTAGATCATTTTGAGAGATACTGAATACCATATTCCATTTTAAAGACTCACAATTCTTATAATGTATACATATATATACATATATATGTATGTATGTTTGTATATATATATATATATATATATATATATATGTAAGAAAGTTTGGAAAAACCCTAACAAACTTTCTGGCCAACCCATGCATGTGTGTGTGTGTGTGTGTGTGTGTTGTCATGAGCAACTCTTTGCAACCCCATGGACTGTGAGGGGCCTGCCAGGCCTCTCTGTCCATGGGATTTCGCAGGCAAGAATATTCATGTCAATGTATGGCAACAACCACTACAATATTGCAACGTAATTAGCCTCCAATTAAAATAAATAAAAACATTTTCAAAAAAAAGAATACTGGAGTGGATTACCATTTCCTTCTCCAGGGGGTTTTCCCCACCCGGAATCAAACCCCTTTCTCTTGTGTCTCCTGCATGGGCAGGTGGATTCTTCGCCACTAGCGCCACCTGGCATATGTGGCTTTGCAAAGTCCAAAAGTAAAGATTTTTATATAACTTTGTTCAATTCATTGTATCTCCAACTTATTTTCAAACCTCTTTACCCCAACTGGCCCCTTGCCCTTTGTTTTGATGGGCACATATAAACATCCAATACATCCAGCAGAAGCAGCACTCCCAAGGAACACTCTTGGGGATACACTGCCCTGGCCAATCAGTTCAGTCGCTCAGTCGTGTCTGACTCTTTGTGACCCCATGGACTGCAGCACACCATCCCAGTCCATCACCAACTCCTGGAGCTTACTCAAACTCATGTCCACCAAGTCAGTAATACCATCCAACCATCTCCTCCTCTGTCATCCCCTTCTCCCGCCTTCAATCTTTCCCAGCATCAGGGTCTTTTCTAGTGGGTCACTTCTTCACATCAAGATGAATGGCCAAAGTATTGGAGTTTCAGCTTCAACATCAGTCCTTCAGATGAATATTCAGGAGTGATTTCCTTTAGGATGGACTGGTTGGATCTCCTTGCAGTCCAAGGGACTCTCAAGTGTCTTCTCCAACACCACAGTTCAAAAGCATCAATTCTTTGGCACTCAACTTTCTTTATAGTCCAGCTCTCAAATTCATACATGACTACTGGATAAACCTTAGCTTTGACTATATGGACCTTTGTTGGCAAAGTAATGTCTCTGCTTTTCAATATGCTGTCTACATTGGTCATAGCTTTTCTTCCAAGGAGCAGGTGTCTTTTAATTTCATGGCTGCAGTGACCATCTGCAGTGATTTTGGAGCCCCCAAAAATAAAGTCTGTCACTGTTTCCATTGTTTCCCCATCTATTTGCTTTGAAGTGATGGGACCAGATGCCATGATCTTAGTTTTTTGAATGTGGAGTTTAAAGCCAAGTTAAATCCCTGGCCATCAGAAGAGCTGATTTGGAAAGGAAGGACAGGATAATAGGGTCTAGCATCCCTCAAGCCATTCTTCATAGGACTTTGATGGTCCCAGACTCTGAGTCAGACCCATCCTGTCCTGGGGTCCACTGCATCCCCAACAACCGGAGCCCTGCTGCCATCTGCCTTTCTACCAGGCCCCGAAGTGTCTTCAGCTGCTTCCTTCTCCACCTGCTGCTCTTCCTTCCATCAATCTCTGACTCTGCATCACATGAGCCATCTCTCTTATACATTCCCATCATTGCTGAGGATTCACTCACCAATTGTGCACTTAAATTTAAATTTAAGGCCCCATTTAAGGGAAGCCAAGGCTTCCCCAGGCTGCTGCCAAAAATTAGCATATGTTTTCAGTATTTATGAGACATACACAGCTGACATTTTTAGAAAATTACATTCCATCTGCAAAAACATATGTATCCAACTGTGGTGAGATTAGATGTTCTGCATTTATTTTTCTAAGAATTGAGCACTTCCAATATACAGTCTTCTCTGAATGCATCCCATTGTTTCTTTTTTGGCTGTATCTCTCAACTATCCAATCACCAGGGACAGTTACACATGGACCCTTAAGTCAATTAATAACTTCTTAGAAAAACATGTACTTTCCCCAAAAGCAAGTTTCTCCAAAGGACACAGATGAGAATATTGTTGTTACTTAGGATTGTTTTCACAAAACCAATTATGTCAGATGGCAAATATGTGCCCGTTATAACTAGACTTTAAAGAAACCAATGGCCAGTTCATCATTTGTTCGTCATTTGTTGGTTTCCAAGCCACAGTTTGATATCCTGGATTCGTTCTGGGCATTTTCAGGAAAAATCTCTTTATCAAGGAACAGAAGCATGACATACATCCTCACATGAACATTTGGATTCTAACCCAGAGTGTAGGTGTGACCAACTGCCATGCCACCACACACATGGTGTGTTTCAAATTCAGCAACAGTGAAAAAGAGTTAGACCCAATAATATTAATGAGAGAGAGAGCTGAACAGGAGACTATTACTCAGGAATCTAGGCTTAAGCCAAATTATTTTTTATCCTCTCTCAGGAAATGACTCTATACCTGGTAGAGTTGTTCTTTTGTAACCAAGGACTTAAATCAAAAGAAAGTATTAGGTAGAAATGACTCAAAGGAAGTTTATCACAGACAACATGGAATCTCCAGTGAAGACTTTTAAGAAAGTGGAAGTAGACCCAGAGGGATGGTATGGGGAGGGAGGAGGGAGGAGGGTTCAGGATGGGGAGCACATGTATACCTGTGATGGATTCATTTTGATATTTGGCAAAACTAATACAATTATGTAAAGTTTAAAAATAAAATAAAATTAAAAAAAAAAGAAAGTGGAAGTAGAAGATAATTTTCTTCTCAAAGAAGCCCCTTTTCGGAGTGCAACCTTGCTTTAAATAATGAAAGCAAGTTTTCAATGTCTACATGAAGTCTTCTGGTTTTTTAAACATCCTTGCCTTACTTTGTAGAAAATAAGAGTAAACTATAATTCCACCACAAATCCAAAGATCAGCCAAAGGTCCCTGAAGCCACACCTCTCTGGCTTGCCTCTGGCACACTCACCCTGCCTTGGTCCAGCTGTCACTCACTCTCACCCCAGGTGTGATCGAAGCCCAGAAGCTAACATTGCCACCAGGAAGATTCACTGCTGTGCTAGTCAGGATAAGCTGGGAGACACTGCAATAACAAACCAGGCCCCAAATGTTGGAGGGTTTAATTCAATAAAGGATTCTTGTTCACGTGCCATCCCTCTGGAACACATGGTCTCTGATCCCTGTAGCAAATGAGGAATATGGACTTGACCCTGCCTCAGCCCAGAAGTGACACAGGTCAGCTTTCACATATCACTATACAGAGCTGCAAGAAGACTAGGAAAGATCAACTTTACTGTCCTACAAAATGCAAGTATGCAAAGAATCAAGGCTGAATAAAACAGACGTGAAATTTAATTATTAACATATCCAGTTCCTCAAATCTAGGCTCTTATCCTCAGGTTCACAAATACAACACTGCTTTCTGTCTGGTTTATGTGTCCCATCCACTCAACATTTAGGTCTTGGTTTAAATAGGGTTTCTTCTGAAGATCCTTGAAGAACCCACCTTACTTCAACCTAGACCCTCTTCTCTCATTTACTTTTCCCACAAGAATACTAGCTAGCATTTATCATCTACTCTGTGCCAGGTCCTGTTCTGGGCACTTCTTATAGTCCTCACAGTAAGCCACTGAAGTAGCATGCTACTAGTTTAAGCTTCCCTAGAAAACAGCCTGCACTCATAGCATACACACTAGCCTGTGTGTACGCGAGTGAAAGCACACTAGCGTACACACTGCATTAGATGGGCAATGCCCGGGAAGCAGGAGGGTTAAAAGAGGGTGAGGGGGCAGGGAAGAAGGGAAACATATGAGGGACTGGGGTACCGAGCTTAGTGACAAGCTGGGTGCTCTCAGGAAATCAAGAGCTACTCAGGGAGACAGAGGAATACAAATCGCTGTGTCTGTGAAAAGTCCATCCCAGCTCCAAACAGACCAGGCAGCCACTCTGCAGGACCCAAGTCTATTAGCAAGGCCACCTCCTGGCTCTGAGCCTAAGGGAAGAAGACCAGATGTCACCAGGACAGTTCCAGCTGGAAAGCTAGATGTAGACATGGATCTGGTTGGTTCAGGTAATTGTAATTTACTTGCAGTTTTTGGAGGAAGACAGTGATGCCCAGAAATATAAAACTGAACAAGATGACACAGCTAGAGAGTAACAGGATGTGAACTAGGAAAACTGGCCCCCAAGCATGGAGTCTTCAACCACTAGCTTGCCGCAGGAATGCAAATTCCAGAAGAACAAGGACTACTTCAGTCCCAGCACCTATCACAAATACAGAGCCCATCACCATTGACACTCAGTCAACATTTATTGAATGAATGAATGAGCTGTAAATAAATGGCATTTCAAGAAAGCTTAAAGAATTCAGTAAGAAGGAGAGATCACATTTTATTGGGGTGTTCTGGAAGGTTCCATGGGAGAAGGGACATCTGTGTCAGATAGTCCAAAGATTTAGAGAAAAGTCTGAAAATGGCACAAAGGCCCTATTTGGAGATAGCACGTTTCCTGAAATAGAGTGCCGAGGGGAAAAATGGGAAATAAATCTTCAAAATTACATTGGTATCAAATTCTAGAGGCTTTGCCATCTTCAGGATGGACAGATGCTTAAGGCAGAGAGAAGTTAAGAATTGCATGTGTTTCAAAAGAAAGTTCCACTTGCAGCAATGCCCACAGCCATGGAAACTGAGAACATTCCCCAGGAAGTCCCCAAATCATGGTCTAATTAAGCCATGTGGTATTATGTACTCCAGGAACTCTCCATTGTTCATTCTGTTCTAGGCAAAAGTCCATTTTTTTTTTTTGTTACCCAAGTTTCTAAAGCTTAGGATAGAGCTGTATTCTTGTTTTCTATCAGGAGAAATGGAAAACAGCTGCTTGCCATTCTCTTTATAATAAGCTTTATACAATTCAAGCGGTCATTTAAACATTTTCCTGATATTTGATCATTAACCCAGCACGCAACATGAGAAACTATAAGAAATCAAATGATTGTGTTGGCTTCATAAAGAGAATCACAGACACACAATGATTTTTTTCTAATCTATAAAGGATGAAATTATATTCCTTTATGGGACCATCCTTCTAGTTATGATGTTTCCATTGTAATACATAAAGAATTGTCTTTATGATAAATGAAGTCTCTCTGGAACTGATTATAACACAGATGGGAAGCAAACTGCTGAAATAAATTTTTATTTAGAAGCATGAACATTCCAGAAAAATCCACAAGTTCATACTGCTTTTATTTGCTTTTGCATTTCCACTTAGTTAATGTCTTCCAGCATCTGTAGGAGATACAGAAATACAATGGCCACAAGTCACCATCCACTACTCACTCCTGATCCCAGTTTGCCTCGGACTTTAGCCTCTTGACCACATTGGAAACAGTCTCCTGGTTTTCCTTCTACCCCTCTGACTGCTTCTCCCCCAACTCCTGGGGATACTATTCCTTTCCACCCACCACTGTCAGAGCTCCTCCAAGGTCAATTCTAGGCTCTCTCTTCACCTAGACTGTCTCCCTAAAAGATTTTGTTCACCAGATTCATAAATATATATCTGCTTCAAGACCTGGCCTCTGAAGCACCAGTAACCAGATGCTAATGTAATGTTTCCATCTCAGTGCTTGCAAGAGCATGCAGAGCTCAACATACCTAACTTGAATATATGATAATGAACCCCCAGCCTCACCCTACTCTGGGGTTCTCCTCTCATCCCTGTCTTCTTTACTCCATACACCTAATCTACTCTAGTACTCTACTCCACAATCATGTCCCCAACATTTCTAACTTGTCATCCTCTATCCTTCACCACCACCATGAACCTCTTCCAAGACATTGAAACAGGATGCTGAGTGGGACTTTTTTGCTGCCCAGGAATCATCAGTGGTTCCTAACGAATCTTTTCCCTTCTCAACACACAGGGAAGGGAAGGTACTTCTCATCAAGGGAGGGAGACACTAGGAAAGACTCACTCAGAGTTTGGAGATGCTGACATGACGTGTTTATTTGAGTAAGAGGAGAAGACAGCTGGGGTAAGATGGGGATAAGACAGGACTGGCAATGAAATTATCTTCAGGCTGCTTGGAAAAAGAAGGAATGTGTCATTCATCATGAGTCAAGTGAATGTCCCATGACACCTGGTGGGACCTCAGCAACAGAAGCTCTGGGCTGGCCTGCCCTGGGCAGATACCAAGAGGGGAGTTGGAAAACATCATGAAATCATGCAGGCTCTTCATAAGGATCCAGAACACGCTTGCCTTTCACACATGAGTCACCAGAGGCCAGTCAGTGTTTGTTCAAGAAGTGGGATCCAGCATCTCGAGGGCCACAGCAAAGAAACTATCCATTCCCCACCCCCACCCACAGAAGGGCCTGATCCAAGCACAGACAAGAAGTTCCCCCATACCCCTGCAAGGTGAGTGTAAGGTATAGTTCAAAGACATGTGTTACATACGTGAATGCAGGAGGTATCATAGTTCCAAATCCCTTTGATGTTGTTTAGTCTCTAAGCCATGTCCAACTCTTTTGCAATTCCATGAATTGTAACTTGCCAGGCTCCTCTGTCCATGGGATTTGAATACTGAAGTGGGTTGCCATTTCCTTCTGCAGGAGATCTTCTTGACCAAGGGATTGAACCTGCATCTCTTGCATTGGCAGGCGAATTCTTTACTGCTGAGCCACCAATGTGAAAGTCGCTCAGTTGTGTCCAACTCTTTTCGACCCCATGGACTATACGGTCAGGGAATTCTCCGGACCAGAATACTTGAGTGGGTAGCCTTTCCCTTCTCCAGGGGATCTTCCCAACCCAGGGATCAAACCCAGGTCTCCTGCATTGCAGGTGGATTCTTTACCAGCTGAGCCACCAGGAAAGCTCCTAAATTCCTATATGTGACAGATAACACCATCCTATTTCAGTGAACAGTCGGCCTACTTCCACCTGTATCATTTAATAAGGTTTCTATCTGGGCTTCTGCCTGGCACGCTGGCTTGTTTTGTATTTTTTCACTCAACTTGCTGATGACAACACTTTAAGAAGCAATCCCGTCTTATAGTTTGAAAACATGAAATAAAATGATTGATGTTACCTGGAGTCTTACAGTGCAAAACTTTTGAAGTAAGAAAATTAAATTTCATCTGCCAATGAGAAGAAAAATTAAGCAAATGCATATAGCTAAAGTTTCATTAAAGGTGGGAGAGATGAATTAGGAGGTTGGGATTAACATACACACATTACTATATATAAAATGGCTAATCAACAAGGACCTACTATATAGCACAGGAAACTCCAGTCAATAGTCTATAATAATCTAAATGGAAAAAAACATCTGCGAAAGAATTGCTATATGTATATAAATAACTAAATCACTTTGCTGTACATCTGAAACTAACATAACAATGTAAATCAGCTATAATACTGAGTAAAAATGGAAGTAAAAAATTGTTTCATTAAAGACTAAATTTAATAAAAAGGGGGTCTTCTCTAACAGTCACTTGAGACTTTCTCACAGTGCTTTTAACCAGGCAGTTGGATGCTGGATAACCAATAGCCTTTCCAAGCCTGTGGTTTAACAAAGCATCCAGGACAATGATGATTTATAGCTTCACCAATGCTGATGACAAAAGATACAGTGAATTAGTCAATGTTATCTTAGGTCATGGTGATGCTTCCCACCAAGAATCAAAGTGAAACTAAAATTCCAAACTCTGTGGAGAGAAATCAACTACATAAGTGTCATAAACATCTAAATTTAAAAACGTAAGCTTTTTAGAAAGTACTGAAGCTGGAGCAGGAAGTCAGTAGACTACAGCCCAGGGACCAAATCCCGGCTGCTGTCTATTTGTAAGGAAAGCTTTGAACGTGGTCCCGAGGCTTTATTTACATATCATCCGCAGATGCTTTCGCACCAAAATAGCATAGTTGGGTATTTATATCTGCCAGAGACTGGATGGCCTTCTATGCTTAAAACAGTTACTACCTGGCATTTTACGTAAAACGTTTGCTGACCCCTGCGCCGGCTGCAGTGCAAAACCTCCAGTTTTGTCACTCTTTTGAAAGAAAAATGACCTCAGTACCTGAACCTTTTCAGATAGTTCTCATTTAGACAGATAGACACATATATAATTACATATACATAAGATACGTACATAGTACACATATACTCAGATGATGTTTAGTTGCTGAGTGTAGCCCACCAGGCTCCTCTGTCTATGGGATTTCCCAGGCAAAAATGTTGGAGTGGGTTACCATTTCCTTCTCCAGGGGATCTGCCTGACCTGGAAATTGAACCCATGTCTCCTGCATTGGCAGGTGGATTCTTTACCACTGAGCCACCAGGGAAGCCCATAGATGATGGATACATATACATATGTGTGTATATATATATATATATACACACACGTCCATCTATATACATATACATACACATATACATGCGTACATAGATGAGACATAAACAAACACATGCACAGATTATAGATACATACAAACATATGTAGATCATACATACACACATACAAGATAGATAGATAGAGATACACAAGAGGAATTTCTACCCACATGCAATATTTTTATTTGTAGTGTCTAAGAAAATGCATCGGAGAAGGCAATGGCACCCCACTCCAGTATTCCTGCCTGGAAAATCCCATGGACAGAGGAGACTGGTAGGCTGCAGTTCATGGGGTCGCTAAGAGTCAGACACGACTGAGTGACTTCACTTTCACTTTTCTCTTTCATGCATTGGAGAAGGAAATGGCAACCCACTCCTGTGCTCTTGCCTGGAGAACCCCAGGGACAGCGGAGACTGGTGGGCTTCCGTCTATGGGGTCGCACAGAGTTGGACACGACTGAAGCGACTTAGCAGCAGCAGCAACAAGAAAATGCATAATAAAGGATAGTGCTTTATTCAACTCAATTTAAGAATTATTTTTATTCCTTAAAGAATGTATTTGGTGAAGATTATCTCCATCAAACTATATCCAAGTAAAGGAAATAAAACTTCACCATTGTTTTCCTTTGTGAAGTTCACTTTCCTAGTTTCTATTGACAGCCTTCTCTATACACTTTCTGTAACATACAACCAAGGCCTGAATGTACATATTTACTTCAAAAATACAGTTAGTTAAGCTTGACTTCAGTCTAAGGAACAAGTTATGAGTATCCTCTTCAATTCCTCCTGCAAATAGAGCTCTGGATTACCAATCTTAGTTCTCACTTTAGCACACATTTATATATGCAAAAAAATGTTTTATCCTTCACATATCCTAAAATATAAAGGTGTTATGAAAGCTACATAATGGCGTTCAAAATAATAAAAATAGTACTAGCCAATACTCACTGAGCACTAACCGCGGGCTAGTGTGGCAAAGACTGCCTGGCTCAGCATCAAACCTGCCTTCTCTTCATCCTAAGGACACAGCCTGAGTTCTAGCCAATGGATCGTTCCTGGTCCAGAGAAACCTCTTGTTCATGAGCTTTCCTCTTTCGTTTTGCACTGACTTGATGGAGATGAGCCTAGCAACCTTGGGAACCACTGCTGAAAAGGCGGGAACCTCCCAAATGGAATAAACCTGGGTCTCTAGTCACAATTTGGGCCCTCAATCTTGCCAATCAAGTTTCCCTCTTACAGACTTTACATGAGTGGGAAATTAACCTCTGTGATGCCTGGTCCATTATACCTCTGGAGACGTGTTTGTTACCACAATTGGCATAACTTTAACAGGCATTTCATTTAATCAAGAGGGTTTTATTATCACTACTGTATGTTACCAAATGCACTAATGATTTCTATTAAGATCCACACAGTAATTTATAAAAATATGCTAAATCATGTGGATACTTCACAACTGTGTAGCAGATTTCTTAAATGTCTTGAAACTCCTTGATCTTAGAAATCCACATGATATTTTTTATTACTTTTTGGGTAAGTCATTTCAGACATTAACTTTCCTTGTTAAAGCTAGAAAATACTAAATAAGTTCAAGATAAGCACATGAACTACACCAATGCCAATGATGGTTTGTGAATTCAGGTAAGTTGTGAAGGTGATGAACAAAGCAGAGTCTTATATTTACACACCTGATGAGGGAATGATATTTGTACTAATTATACAAAGGCAACAGAGATCCTACTCCAATGATTTTAAGTGAATTCTCATGCATTTAAATAATTCTGGTTGCAATGAAAGACTGCTGGAGCATCGTTTATATGTTGGAGCGTGAAAGAACAATGTTGTTCAAAGTGGCAAATTCTGTCCTCTGAGTCTGGATTCTATTTCACAACAATTTTGGATATTTGATGTGGCTTAGATTGCAGTTTTCCTTTGTGCATTTTCCATTTGGCAAACACAAAATTAAACAAGCCTGAGAAGCTTTCATCTTCCCTTCCCCATTAGCGTTCTGACCACCACATCCTCCCCCGGGCATTAAGTCTGCCTCTCCACTGATGTGAGCAGGCTAGAATCAATGGAGTGATGTTTGAAAAACCCTGAAATCACTGCCGGGGGGTTACACTTCATGATCTCAGAGAGCCTTCTGGCTGACGTGGGCCTATGAGAAGCCAGAAGGGAGCAAGAGGTATGACAGGAAGGAGGGGGAGGTTGGAGAGGAAGAGAAAGAAGGTCTTTCTGGTAGGGTCATCCCTCCTTGTCCCCTCCTTTCAGGACATGCTGCTACAGAGGAGCCTGTAGACTCTGCATCCCACTGTCCCCCACAATGGGCCAACTTCCTGATCATGCCTGAGAAGCCTTCCCTCCCTGTCCCCCTGCCTCCTTCCTCTAGATCTACACAGTGTGAAATATACACACTGCACATGCATACCACTTTGTACATTTCACAGAACAATGAAAAGCACTTTGCATTTTATAAGAATCCAGATGAAGAAACTAAGGCTGGGGAATGGCAGGGACTCTGCACACATCAGCATGATGCCTGGGAACCACCTGAGCCTGGGCTAAACCTCCGCAGCCCCCTTCTGACACCTGAATACCTTCAGTTCTCTAACCACCTCCTCCCTGGAGATGGCAATAAAATTCTCTGATCTCCCAGTCTTTAGATAGATAGAACATGCAGCAGAATGAAGTTCTCAGCCCTGAGCCAGGGATTCGTGGCAGTAGGAGGAGGGTGAAGGGGATCCCAGGGCTTGTTGGCAGCTCTGCTGGGCGCTGGCACCTCTGCCTGGGCCCCGGCTGTGGTTGGAATTGCCTGGAGCTGCCGCAGAGCCAGGAGTGTCTTTCTCTTGGCAGGGAGGCAGGAGCCACTCCTCTCCGCTGCAGCCCTCAAGAGAACTATTCTGTGCCTGGTGCCAGATTTTATAACTTGGGGCTTGAGCAGGAAAAACACTGGAAATACTTATAGATGACTCACAAACCTCAGGTGCAAAATAAAAGCTGCACCCATTTAATTGTTTTAAAAATCAAACAAGATTCTCTCTCCTATCTCTAGTTTCTGCTGGTGAACAATGCTGGCAGGCTGTCCAGAGACGCTAGTGAGACCAACAAGGAGCCAGGTCTCCATCCACTGGGATAGCTTTGTATCTGGTTATCTGAGTCAGATGAGAATTCTCCCTTTGTCTCTGAGATCACCACCTCGTTCAACAACTTAAATTCACATTTCATAGTGATGAAAGGAAACCCAGCCTGATAAATCCCTTTGTCCCCTCAGTGGTTCATTTGGACACAACACTCCTTCCTTCCTCTTCCCTTCCTTCCCCACCCCAGCCCCTCTCTCCCTGTTACACACACACACACACACACACACACACACACAATGCAGGTGACATAAAAATGATTACCAAACTTGTCCTACACTCCCTACCTTCCAAAGAATCTGTTTTACTTAACTACCATCCATGAGTTAGCTACAGTCTTCTATTTACTTAACCACTTTTTCATGGACTTGACTGTTTATTCAGAGTCCAACACACTCCAGGCACTCAGCTAGGTCCCTAATCTCCATCCCACTTACCTTTCCTGTGAGGTTCATGTAAAAACGTTCTTTTTAATATCACTCATTCAGCAGATATTGACTAAGCCCCAAACTATTCAGATAAGTTTGACTCAGTGGCACGGGACCAGGTTTTTATTGCTCTGTTCTTTCCAAGTTTCCCAATGCTTCTCCAAATGCCTGATATAACTGTGGATTCTTTTGCACAATTGAACACATCTCAATGTAACTGCCACTTACAGAGCCTCTGGGTTTCTGCCAGGAACTAAAGTGGTCACTGGAGATGAAAAGCAGATCAGAGATAATCTCCAGCCTCGAGGGACTCAGCATTTGAGGAGGTGACTGTAAGATGCTGAATGAAGCCCAGTCAAAGGTCAGGGACACTGAAGGACAGTGGATGGGAAACCAATGTGCCTTGCACACTGTGTGACCAGGCCAGGACCTAGAATGCATAATCTTGCATATGAGAGAGATTTTGTTATCATCATTCTACTGGTGAGGAAACTGAGTTTCAGAGGAGTGAAATAATGTACCCAGTCTCTACAAGGCAAATTTCCCTCCACCTCACCATATGCTCTCTCCTGTGATGCTTGTAACTCAGAATCCCTGCCCGCTTGTGTTCCCTGCAGCTTTCACAGCCCAGGTGTCCCGGCTGGGAAGACTTCAGACACAAGACCACCGCCTTGCATGGTGAACCCAACAGAAAGAAAGAAAATTTGAGACTTCATATATCTTTGAAGATAGTTACCTTTTCATGGATAACAACAACATCAAATAACAGCTATAAAATTGCATGTTTACAAAGCCACTTCACATTTAATGCACACATGTTAAAAACTACTAAGATTTTTTTTAGTAGTACGGTAATAGGAAAAAGCCTCTTGATGAAAGTGAAAGAGGAGAGTGAAAAAGTTGGCTTAAAGCTCAACATTCAGAAAACTAAGATCATGGCATCTGGTCCCATCACTTCATGGGAAATAGATGGGGAAATAGTGGAAACAGTGTCAGACTATTTTGGGGGGCTCCAAAATCACTGCAGATGGTGACTGCAACCATGAAATTAAAAGACACTTACTCCTTGGAAGGAAAGTTATGACCATCCTAGACAGCATATTAAAAAGCAGAGACATTACTTTGCCAACAAAGGTCCTTCTAGTCAAGGCTATGGTTTTTCCAATGATCATGTATGGATGTGAGAGTTGGACTGTGAAAAAAAGCTGAGCGCCAAAGAATTGATGCTTTTGAACTGTGGTGTTGGAGAAGACTCTTGAAAGTCCCTTGAACTCCAAGGAGATCTAACCAGTCCATCCTAAAGGAGATCAGTCCTGGGTGTTCATTGGAAGGACTGATGTTGAAGCTGAAACTCCAATACTTTGGCCACCTCATGCAAAGAATTGACTCATTGGAAAAGACTCTGATTCTGGGAGGGATTGGGGGCAGGAGGAGAAAGGGATGACAGAGGATGAGATGGCTGGATGGCATCACCGAGTCGATGGACATGAGTTTGAGTGAACTCCGGGAGTTGGTGATGGACAGGGAGGCCTGGCGTGCCTCCCTGAGGTCGCAAAGAGTTGGACATGACTGAGCGACTGAACTGAACTGAATAGGAAAAAGCAAGGAAAAAACTTCATCCCCGATCACCACCAATGGGCTCACGAACCCAAACAAGCACGTGAGATCTAGACATCAAGAGTGCTTTCAGAGTTTCATAAAAACAAAATGTCCAGTTCTGCTGGTTTTTTCCTCATCATAGGCAGTGAATGTTTTGCCATAACTGTACTAAGTTATCCATGTCCTTTATCCCAGGTAACTTCCTGCTGCCAACCTGGGGTAGCACCCCCAGGACCTGTAAATTGAGTGACTGCCTCCTGGTTACAGGTTGAAAAAAATAATGAATGATCGATCCATGATATTAAGGATGTCCCCAGTCCTTGCACTAGTTGAGTATAGACTCTGTGGAAATATAATATGGAAGAACAAATCTGACTCCATGTTATATCTGTTCCTTTGGCTTTAATCTTTATGCTCTGTCGCATGTGCTCACTCTTGCTGGCTGTGAACTTTTTGTAAAAAAAAATGTTGCCTATAGCCTGAAATATACAGGATAGCCCATTCTCAGGGCTCTGACCTTTCAGGGTCCATTCATATAAAGGTTAAAAAGTTGCAGGACAGACAATAACATTCCTCTTGTTGGAGGTTTATAGGAACATCCTGACCTGACCTACACGGACAGCTGCCAGAACAAAGGATTCCAGCCCCGAGAACGTTGCAACAACTAGCTCTGCCCCTCCTTCACCTGACCTTTAAAAGCTGAAACTCTGGGGAGTTCAGGTTTTGAGGGGCACAAGCCGCCAGTCTGCTTGCATGCCCCCGTACTAAGCCTGCCTCTGCTTCAGACGCCGACGTTTCGGTTTCTGGGGCCTCGCTGCATCGGGCACGCGGACTTGCCTTCAGTTACAGAAGGCTAGGCGGCAGTGTGAGCCAGATGGTGCCTGGTCTTGGAAGATAAACCTATAGTGACATAATTCCCACACCCCAAGAAGAAGTTACAGAAAGATGGAGTAAAAATAGTCTGGGAATTCAAAAAGGAGAAATACTGAATTCTAAAAACTCTTAGAAAAGCTTCTTCAACTTTGCTGTTGTTTTGGGAAATGACGTGTCCAGAGTGGGTTTTTAGGATTGCTATTTTCTAAGTGGTAAGTTTCCATTCTAAATATTTTGGAGGAATTCTGAAAGCTCTGGTGCCTTCAAATTACAGTTCCAGTCATGTCATATAAGGAACTACTGATTGAGGCCATACACAAGAGTCTGGTCCCAGACTGGAGAAGCACCTCAGCAATCTTGGATGCCATCAAAATGTTGGTATTATAGGTATCAGTGAGGACTTTGTTGGAACCCTAAAGGAAAGAAGAAAAATATTGGGAAATTTTAAGATGGAAAGGGTGAACAAGATACTAATTTCATTTGGGAAATGGTGGCAAATTTTATTTAGATTTCATTTTCTCCAGCATTACTTTTCCATAATAACAGAAAATCACTTTAAAGCAAATATTCCCAGGGATAAAAAGAAGATTGCAAACAAAGGCATGAAGACTAGAGCCATTTTTCTATTGTTCTGTTATTACAAAACACGTGTAGCCAGAGAGGAGAGTTCTGGATGCCAGATGCATGGCGAGTGTGTCCAGCACAAGCTCACGATGGGAAAGCTCCTCTGTGGTCAGAGAAGCGGGCCCTGTGTGAAAATGCACGCCAGATGCACTGTTTGTGTGTTGGATTAAACAAACCAGATCCAGACACTTGTTAGTCTCACACAGTTTTCAAGGCTTTCCAGGAAATGTGTCGGTTTATTTGAATGATCTTTCAGAAAAGGATATTTATTACCTGGATACAAATTACCCAGCTGAGAGGTTATGTTCCTCCAACAAAAATGATTATCCCTTAGTCAGTAAGATTCCTTGCCACCCAAACCATGGCACAAACCTGCTGCTGGGCAACGGAGTTAATAAACTCCAGTTCTTAGAAAATATTTGTCAGTGACTCCCTTTACTACTATACAAAGTAAGCATATGCTGTATCCACTTACTAGGCTACATAATAGCCGATTCCTTTTTTCCCATGGCTTTCTCAGCATAGACCTACTTTTTTTGGATTAGTCCTTTTTTTAAATTTTATTTTATTTTATATTTTTTAAATTTTATTTTATTTTTTAACTTTACAATATTGTATTGGTTTTGCCATATATCAAAATGAATCCACCACAGGTATACATGTGTTCCCCAGTCCTTTTCATTTAAAACATTTTCAGTATAGGCCAAAAGAAACTTTGATTACCATTATAGAACATTATGGAGATAAAAAATATATATATTCTAACAATCAGTGAATGTGCTCAAAATCTTTGATAAGTAATTTAGCAATCTGTGTAAAAGATCTTCAAAGAGAAATATACGTTAAGCCAATAATCCTCCTTTTAAATAGCTATATTAAGAGAATCAGAATTTGCAAGATTTACATGCAAAGTTCTCAGTGTAGCATTATTTATAAAAAGTGAAAAAATAAAGTCTAACAAAGGAGCATTAGTCAAAAATGAGTATTAACCCATTTACTGAAGTAATACATCATTAACAAATATTTAATTTATTTCTTAACAAAATATTTAATCATGTGAGAGGAAGAGTAAAAATGCTTTTGGAAGCCATCTCGAAACTTGACAAAGAAGTCTAGGCGTGAACCAAAGGCATACTTAAAACCAATATGCTAACAGTATGAAAGAGGTCTGTTATGAGTAATTCTTCTTCAACTCTTCTACCTTTTATAAGTATTGGGTTGGCCAAAAAGTTCGTTTGGGTTTTTCCATAAGATGTTACAGAAAAACCAAAAGGAATTTTTTGGCCAACACATAAACATGTACTATTTTTTAAAAGAAAGACAAAGACCACAAGTAAATCATTTCTGTCATTGGTGCTTAGTGATAGAAAAATAGGAATAATGCTTGGTAATAGGTGCTGCTGCTGCTGCTGCTAAGTCGCTTCAGTCGTGTCCAACTCTGTGCGACCCCAGAGACGGCAGCCCACCAGGCCCCGCCGTCCCTGGGATTCTCCAGGCGAGAATACTGGAATGGGTTACCATTTCCTTCTCCAATGCATGAAAGAGAAAAGTGAAAGTGAAGTCGCTCAGTCGTGTCTGACTCTTAGCGACCCCATGGACTGCAGCCTACCAGGCTCCTCCATCCATGGATTTTCCAGGCAAAAGTACTGGAGTGGGGTGCCATTGCCTTCTCCGATAATAGGTGAGAGGACCACACGTAACCAATAAGAGCTCTCCAAGAGACAAACATATAACACACACCAATGTGAGTAGTCCTCTGTAGGAGGAACCATGTTTTCAAAAAACCTTGCTGAAGAGAGTGCCATAACTCAAAAATGCCAATAAAAGAGATCCAGTCTCAGAAAGGCAGGGCAGAATACATATGCGTGTGCACACACACACACACACACACCTTCCCAGCTAGAGCAAGCTTGCCAATTATTTTTAGTTTCTCAGTCAACAGATAATAAAGCTGTAATTATTAGGATGTGGCCTCCTGAAGTTTCTTGCTGCTGTGCTGTGTGTGTGCTCAGTCATGAGCATACTCCCCATAGAGAAGCCCACCAGGCTCCACTGTCCATGGAATTTTCCAGGCAAGAATACTGGAGAGGGTATTGGAAAGGGTTGCCATTTCCTGGGGCTTCCCCAGTAGCTCAGCTGGTAAAGAATCCACCTGCAATGCAGGAGACCCCGGTTTGATTCCTGGGTCAGGAAGATCCCCTGGAGAAGGGATAGGCTACCCACTCCAGTATTCTTGGCCTTCCCTGGTGGCTTGGCTGGTAAAGAATCCACCTGCAAAGTGGGAGACCTGGGTTCGACCCCTGGGTTGGGAAGATCCCCTGGAGAAAAGAACAGCTACCCACTCCAGTATTCTGGCAGGGAGAATGGTTGCAAAAAGTCAGACTCGACTGAGTGACTTTCACTTTGCCATTTCCTGCTCCAGGGGATTTTTCCCAACCCAGGGATAGAACTCCTGTTGCCAGTATCTCCTGCATTTGCAGGTAGATTCTTTTACCACTGAGCAACCTGGGAAGCCCTGAAGTTTCTTAGTTGATGTTTAAAAGGAATCTTTATACTTGAAAGCATAGTCTGAAAAATCTGTTACCTTGGGATCCTCTTTTTTCCTCATCACTTGCAGCCAGTTGGTTAGCAGGACAGTGTGAGTCTGTCCCACAGGTGTTTACGGAATGTGGCTCTCTGTCTCCATCCCCAGATCCAAAGCTTTTATTCACCTGGCCCAGGGCAACGGGGTCTGGCAATGAGTCGTCCCTCCCCGCAGTGAGCCCCGCCCACTCTGGCACTTTCCTTCCAAAGTGTAAATCTCCTGACATCCCTTCCTTACAATTCTTCCTTGGCTTGCCAGTGGCTGCAGAAGGAAACCCATTACAATGGCAGCCCAAGCCATTTACAAGCTGAACTCCAAACACCTGCCCATCTTCCATCCAGAAGTTCTATTTTCTGGCTGAGATCAGCTCACCCTGCACCTCACCTACTCCAAATCACCTATCCTCCTCCAACTATGGCTCACTTTTCCAAGTTCCTGGGACCTCAGGCAAGGTTTCCCTCCTCTTTTCTTTGTCTTCAGACTGACTAACTCAGATTCACTCAGGGTGGTATCCAATCATTAATATTTTTTTACATTCCCAGGTGATTCCAACGTGCAGGCAAATGTTAAGAATGACTGATCTGCTCTCTGTCCATCTCCATTTATTTTTGCGTCTGTCTGTCTCCAGAGCACCTCCCCTTCCTCCCTCCTCCCCCACAAACTGAATCAATCCACTGCAGGGACGCGTCCAATGGATATTTACAATGGGCCCTTTACATGCCAAGCATTTGCATCTTCACATCTAACTTCTTCCTTCTCCTCCTTTCTATCTGCCCAGCACTTAACATAAAGCCTAGCACAGAATAAGAATTCAATTAAAAATATGTTCTACTTATCCATGAAACATAAACAGACTCACAGACACAGAGAACAGACTTGTGGTTGCCAAGGGGGAGGGAAGTATTGAACGGCTGGGGTGAGCAGATGCAAACGATCACATACAGGATGGGGAAATACCAAGGTTCTATACAGCAGAGGGAACTACATTCACTAAGCCGTGATAAACCATAGTGGAAAAGAATATGAAAAAGAATGCATGTGTGTGTGTGTGTGTGTGTGTGTGAATCACTTTGCTGTATAGCAGAGATTAACTCAACACTGTAAATCAACTATAGTAAAATAAATTTTCAGTGTGTCCTAATTCATTGAAATCGCAAGGGTTTTCCTCCAGCTTTTAGTCATAATCTTAAACAACCTCTTCTTAAAGAGCATCATTTAGTAAAGATGTCAGGTTCTTGCCTCTTTTCAACATTATCCTAACTTTGTATATTTTAGGTCTGGACAGGATCTTAAAATCTCACGTCAAGGGATGGCATCCTGAGTTT
The DNA here is from genome assembly GCF_029378745.1 of Bos indicus. Taxonomy (NCBI): domain Eukaryota; kingdom Metazoa; phylum Chordata; class Mammalia; order Artiodactyla; family Bovidae; genus Bos; species Bos indicus. Next base: position 5,510,156 of record NC_091782.1, on the reverse strand, counting down.
TCTCTGAAGACAGCATAAGAAATTCACAGTTTTAAAAACTGTCGTTTCCTAGTAGTTTTATCCTTAGCAAATGTCAGAATGAGAATTCTTCACAAATGTTTATATTCATTCATTTTTGGTTAGGACATCAAGAAGAAAACAACATGCCAAAAAAGTGACTCTATTAAGTTAGTGTAAAGTCTTCTCCGGTACCCATGTGATGTAATATTTATTTTAGTTTTTTGACGAGGCTGAGTGGCTTCCTTAGAGAAAGCTGGGATTATAAGGGGCTTAAGAGTTGGCATTGGGGCCCATCTTCTTGCCAAAGGTGGGTACCACGTTGACACAGTGCCCACTGTATCACACTCACCTCTTTGGCCAGTCAGGTCTTCTTTTCTCCTGTTTAGCCACCCTGTGTGCTGACGTCTTCTCTCTCAGCCCAGGTCAGGGAACCACGACCTTGACCTCCAAGCACGCAGTCTGCTGCTTCCAGGGTGTCAGAGGCTCCACTCCACCCCAGGCTGTCTCAGCCTCTAGGGCCAACCAGGAGAACGGTTTGAGCTTCTGGAGCGATGCCACGCTACCTGATCTTCAGCCCAGGGACTAACCATCTCCTGCCAGTCACCTCAAGGGTGTGCCGCTCCCAGGCGTAGACCACACACTGCACATGCGCGACTAAACTGCGCGGCCACCGCAGCTGCCGCCACGATGATGGAGGCGAAAGAGCTCATGTCACATCATGTTTAGCTACAAATGTCCTCAGCCAGCACCCTCCTGCAGCTCCTTGTTCTATTTCTAAGAAGATCCAAGTGCTCCTCCAAGCCCTTCACCCCCTCCTCAGGGTCACACTACCTCCCTTCCTGGACCTCCTCCCTAGGGATCCTTCTCACCCGGCACTCTTTGCAGTAAAGCTTGCAAATCTCCCAAACACAGCTTGCTTACTCTTTTCTTTCTGCAGTCCTCATCATTCCATTTTTAACCCTCCCACTAAAAGGAAACAGGAATGCAGACTTAGGTTGTTCCTAAGGCTTTTATGGGCTTCCCTGGTGGCTCAGCAATAAAGAATCTGCCTGCAATGCAAGAGAAACTGCAGACACAGGTTCAATCCCTGGGTCAGGAAGATCCTCTGGAGAAGGGGATGGCAACCCAGTACAGTATTTTTGCCTGGGAAATCCCATGGAAAAAGGAGCCTGGTGGGCTACAGTCCATGGGGTTGCAAAGAGTCAGACACAACTAAGCCACTGAGCACACGTGCACACAAGGCTTTTATAGTGACAGTTTATTAACTGTGGATTTCACTAGCCCAATCTGCTTCAGGAAACAGAAGAGTCAAAAAGAGCAAAGGACTTACAGTGTTCTTGAGAAGTCTTAATTAACTGGCCCATCAGAAATCCTGCCAGTGTTGCGGCTCCTAAATAGGCTGTCATATGATTTAAATCCACAAAGTTCAAACAGGGCGTGTTCAAAGCAAGTTAGAGAAGAGGACATTCATGAAAGAGGAGCTGAGAAGTCAGTTTGACTCAAAGTGCATCTACATGCCTGAGTACCCTGCTACCACTGACTTTCGGTTACATGCATGCATCTATGTACTCTGACATGGGCACACATCAATAGCTGCACAAGTGCAAACACACATGCTTACACATACTCTCAAAGGTACACACTCATATGCACACACACACTGACACACACCCATACCTGCCTGTGTACCCGTGCACACACATGCACACAGGTACAAGTACACACACTCACATCTTACCCGCCGAACAAGTTTCTAGGTTCCATGAGGCTGGTACCATGGTATATCTTCTTGTATTTAAGAACTCAGTGCCCGGCTTAGTCCATACAAATTAACTCAAAATGGTTACACAGTTTTCTACATTTATATTCAAATAACTTCAGTTCAATTCAGTTGCTCAGTCATGTCCAACTCTTTGCGACCCCATGGACTGGAGCACATCAGGCTTCCCTGTCCATCACCAACTCCTGGAGCTTACTCAAACTCATGTCCATCTAGTCAGTGATGCCATCCAACCATCTCATGCTCTGTTGTCCCCTTCTCCTCCCGCCTTCAATCTTTCCCAGCATCAGGATCTTTTCCAATGAGTCAGTTTTTCGCATCAGGTGGAAAAAGTATTAAAAGCATCAGTTCTTCAGTGATCACCTGTCTTTATGGTCCAACTCTCACATCCATACATGACTACTGGAAAAACCATAGCTTTGACTAGATAGACCTTTGTTGGCAAAGTAATATCTATGCTTTTTAATATGCTGTCTAGGTTGGTCATAGCTTTTCTTCCAAGGACCAAGCGTCTTTTAATTTCATGGCTGCAGTCAGCATCTGAAGTGATTCTGGAGCCCCAAAAAATAAAGTCTGCCATTGCTTCCACTGTTTCCCCACCATGAAGTGATGGGACTGGATGCCATGATCTTAGTTTTCTGAATGTTGAGCTTTAAGCCAACGTTTTCACTCTCCTCTTTTACTTTCATCAAGAGGCTCTTTAGTTCTTCTTTGCTTTCTGCTATAAGGGTGGCATCATCTGCATATTTGAGGTTATTGATATTTCTCCCAGCAATCTTGATTCCAACTTGTGCTTTATCCAGGCCACCTAGCATTTCTCATGATATACTCTGCATATAAGTTAAATAAGCAGGGTGACAATATACAGCCTTCATGTATTCCTTTCCCAATTTGGAACCAGTCTGTAGTTCCATGTTCAGTTCTGTTGCTTCCTGACCTGCATACAGATTTCTCAAGAGGCAGGTCAGGTGGTCTGGTATTCCTATCTCTTGAAGAATTCTCCAGAGTTTGTTGTGGTCCACACAGTAGAAGGGTAGAATAATTCCCCTCCAAAAAAATGTCTACATCTTAATATTCTGGACCTTGAATATGTTAGTTAAAGATCAAAGGGGAAATGAGACTCTAATCAACTGACTTTGTGCCCATCCTGTGTTATCCATGGGCCACATGAGCCCATTGTGATCACAGGGGCCTTTAAAAGTAGAAAAAGGAGGCTGACAAGATGAGACGGTCAGAGTGATGTACTCTGCAAAGAACTCCATCCACCTCCGCTGCTCTGAAGGTGGGTCAGGAGGGCCACAAACCAAGGAGAGTGGGCATCCTTCTGAGCGGAAAAACGCAAGGATGTGGACCCTCCCTGGAGCTTCCAGCAGGAGCAAGCCAGCAGATACCGTGATCTTAGCCCAGTGAGAGTTCTAACCTACAGAACTACAAGGTCATAAATCTGTGTTGTTTTAAGCCTTGAAGAGTTTGGCAATTTGTTACAACAGTGATAGGAAACTAAGATAGGCCCTATATGGAAAGGAATTCATGGAGCAAAAGTTCTATTCCAGCGAATTTCATTAAAAAAAAAGGAAATGCTGCCCATCTGACTGCTTGGCCCACTAGGGTTTTCACAAGACTTCTGGGGTACAGAACACTGCCCTGGGGTGTAAGTAAGGACAGATCTAGTAGAGTTTAAATAACAGGAAAGAAGAAAATCTGTTACAATTTTGATGGAATCACCAAAATGGTTGCTGCAGTTATGCTCTAGAGATGGATGAACTTTCAAATGACTTGGCATTTTCCTGCCTTTGAAGACACATTACCTGTCTGCATACCAGGCTTGCCCAGGGGCCAGGAGAGAACAAGAGGCAGAGAAAGAGCCAAGAGAACCGCTGAAGCAGCAGCTGCTCACCATGGTCACAGACACCCCATCTCTGAGGGGAGCCCAGTGTACAATGTAAGCCAAGGGTGGGGGGAGTAGGGAAGCCCCCACATCTTGGAGGAAATAAAAACCCATGCTCACAACCCCGGGGGTAATGATGCAGGGCATTATGGGTAATGATGCAGTACGGGGATGCAGGGCATTGTGGGTAGTGATGAAGTACAGGGATGCAGGGCATTATGGGTGTTGGCGAGCAATCCTGTTAAAGCTCTGATGTTGACAGCACAGTACCGGTGTCACCGCAATTGACACGCCACCATTGCTTGGATGGAAATCCTTAGTATTCTTAATGGAATATATGGATGGTTATCATTTTCTGAAGTGACACAAACTCCAATCCTCATAAGCTAGGGAACATTGGCATGCTATTGATGGTCTCCAAGCCTTAATCCCGCTAACTTGACAATCAAGTTAACAAAACTTCCCTCAAAGGATTAACCATGATATCTGGAGTGCCTAACAAAGCACCTGGCACATATTAATAGTAGAGGTGCAGCCAGTGGAAATCGTTCATTATTAGGATGTCTTCATTCATTCTCCCTGAAGTTAACCAGCCCCTCAATTCTCAAGGATATTAACTGAATACTACACTAGCAGCTAAAAGGAGGCTCATAGAAACTGATCAGCTTTCTCTCCACTTTCTACTGTCATTCTTTGTTACTGAAGTAGAGTCAATGTACAATACTGTACAAGTTACTAGTGTACAATATAGTTATTCACAAATTTTTTGATTATACTGTATTTATAGTTACTGAAAAATATTGTCTATATTTGTCTATTTATCTATTTTTATTTTTATTTAATATATAGATTTATATTTTTATATTTATATATATATTCTATCCCATGTTACACAATATATCCCTGTAGCTTATTTAATACCTAATAGTTTCCCTCCCCCTCCCCCACCGGTAATCACTAGTTTGTTCTCCATATCTGCTAATCTGCTTCTTTTTTTGAACTGTCATTCTTGATAGTGACACTAGAATGCTTGCTAACAATACACAGTGGGACAAAGCAGGATTCTGGGAGAATCTTAAGACTGTACACATACTAGCAAGTCTTGCACTACAGTTAACTTGAAAGTGAAGTGAAAGTGAAGGTTGCTCAGTCGTGTCTGACTCTGCGACCCCATGAACTATACAGTCCATGGAATTTTCCAGGCCAGAATACTGAAGTGGGTGGCCTTTCCCTTCTCCAGGGGATCTGCCCAACCCAGGGATCGAACCCAGGTCTCTCACATTGCAGGCGGATTTTTTACCAACTGAGTTATGAGGGAGGCCCCTACAGTTAATTTCCAGGACCTAAAAAAACAAAGCCTGCTACTTGCCCTAACAAGCACGCTATGGGACTATTTTCTATCTTTTATGGTTGTCTGAGAATACCTTGCTCTCAAATTTTTTGTAGCCTCCAACATCTAGGAAATCCCGCAGTAGATACTCCATCGGTAAATTTGAATCAGTAAATAGAAAACAGATAAAAATGAACTGGATTGATCATGCCACATCTTCTTAACCAGGGTTTCTCAATCTAGGCGCTATTAATATACGGGTGAAATCATCCTTTACCTGGGGAGTGTCTGTGCATCAGAGGATGTTCAGAGCATCCCCAGCCCCACCCCCAATAAAGTCAACCCCCCCCACCACCACCACCACCACCAACTGTAAGAAAAGAACCACTGCTCTAAAGCAGAGGTCCTCAACTTTGGCTGTATATTAGAATCAATTAGGAAGACTTCTGAAAACCCAGTGCTTAGGGCACGCCTCAGACCAACTAAATCTGACTCACTGGGGTGGCATCTAGGTCATCAGCCATTTCCTAAAGCTCCCGGAAATGTGCGGCCGGGACTCAAAATGAGCGGCCAACGTTTGAGGACCACTTTTGATTAGTAGCTGCTTGCTCCTGATACTGTGGTCAGTGGACCCAGCACCTGGGCATCACCTTGAAGCTTGTGAGAAACGCAAAATCTCAGGCCCTGCTCTGACCCTCCTGTATCACAGTCCAGGCAGGAACCCGAAAGAAACCACACCCATTATTTGAACAGTGAGCATTTCATACAAAGCATTGTTAACTAGGTATAAGTTTACTAACTACATAACTGAAAGAGTAAAAATAGAACTACAACAAATTAGGAAAACAGCAACCACAGAAAGTAGGAATACAATAAAGGAAAGAGGTTGGACTATGACGGGGAACTGCTTAGCTAGCGCCGGGGTCCCTGAGGGGCATAACAAAGTTCATGGCGAGAGCGTGGTCAGACCTGGAAACCGGAAGTTGGTGCAACAGGAAAGAGCTGCTGCTGTTGCAGACGGAGGAATCATCGCAGGGTGATGCCCACGATGCCCACAGGAGCCGAACGACACAGGCCCCTGCTCCGCATCTGGTTTGGCAGGCTCCCTCTAGCGCCCCCTACTGGAGAAGCCTAGCTCGGACCCAGTTGGCAAAGCACAAGAGTCCAGCCCAGCCTCCCAAAGCCGAGCTTGGCTGGACAGGTTTGGAATTGCGAAACCATAGCTTAATCACAGGCATGTCCACTGATTCTGAATCCACATTTCAGCAAGATCCCCAGAGATCCCCGTGCACATCAAACTAAGAGAATCCTGCTTTAGAGATGGTCACTTCTTGTACCTATTCTGGCTTCTAGACAAGTTACCACAAGTTAGTCCATAGCTTGGCAGCAACGCCGACTTTAATCGCCATTCTTTTCTTAATGCCAAGAATATAAACCATGACTTCACCACGGTTTATCATCTTACACATAAGGAGTATTTTCAGTAGGGGAATGGGGTGAATGCCGTCTCTGTGTTCTCTTAAAAGCTATGTATGTCTCTGGTTTTCCCTGCTATTTCAAAGTATGACAAACAAAAGCAACTTGTCAGCCCTTTGTTTCTTCACCCTCCTTTAAATGACTGAGTAAAACGAGAAACTTCAGTTGTGAAATTAGTACTAACAAAACAGGGAGCCTCAAGGAGACTTGGAGTCCTTGAACTCGCCAGGGGACCAGCGGTATAAAAATGTAAATACTCAGGCATCTCGGCTTCTCTCTGAGAAAGCCCAAGGCGGGGGGCCTGCCTCTCCCAGCAGCTGGTGATGTACCCTTCGGCCACGAGAGAGAGCAGGCGGGTGACCCAGGCCAGGGCTCGGCGCCCACACAGGGCACAGCTGGAGACAGTCCCCGGCCAGAATCATCCTCCGTGGGAGACTCAGCCTGTTCCCTTGACGATGGCGTCACCCTGAGCTCAAGGGCTGGGCTGCCTGTGCGCGTTCCTGGTGCACTTCTGCCCCCTAGTGGACGTCCTGACTCCTAGGCTTACACGTGAATTGTGAAGTCTAGCCTTTTCTTTCAAAACTTACGTATTTCAACCTTTCACCATTGAGTATTAGTAGGCCGTAGGTTTGTCATAGGAGAAGGCAATGGCACCCCACTCCAGTACTCTTGCCTGGAAAACCCCATGGATGGAGGAGCCTGGAAGGCTGCAGTCCATGGGGTCGCTGAGGGTCAGACACGACTGAGCGACTTCCCTTTCACTTTTCACTTTCATGCATTGGAGAAGGAAATGGCAACCCGCTCCAGTGTTCTTGCCTGGAGAATCCCAGGTACAGGGGAGCCTGGTGGGCTGCCGTCTATGGGGTCGCACAGAGTCGGACACGACTGAAGCGACTTAGCAGCAGCAGCGGGTTTGTCATAAATAGACTTTATTATGTTGAGATATGTTCCTTGGATACCCACTTTGGTAAGAACTTTTCTCACGGTTGGATGTTGAATTTTATCAAGTGCCTTTTCTGCATCTATTGAGATAATTATGTGGTTGTTGTCTTATTCTTATTGACGTGGTATATGTATCACAATGATTTGCATATGCTGTATTTGTTCCTGAAAACTGCCAATCGTTCTATAAATACATTAAAACTTACTTTAAAATTAAATATAAATATTAACACCCCACCCCATCTGGGCTAGTGTAATTATATATGCATGCATGTGTGCATACTAAATTGCTTCACTCATGTCTGACTCTTCACAATCCTATGGACTGTGGACCACCAGGCTCCTCTGTCCATGGAATTCTCCAGGTAAGAATACTCAAGTAGTTTGCAATGCCCTCCTCCAGGGGATCTTCCAGACCCAGGGATCAAAACTATGTCTCTTATGTCTCTTCATTGGCAGGCAGGTTCTTTACCACCTATTTAATTTTATACGAATGGAAATTTACAGGATATTTTTATAATGAAAACACAGTTCATGAAAGTGTGAATGAAAACAAAATGACCTTTTTCAAATTTGTGGAGATTCTTTAAAGTTTAAAGATATACTGAGAGAAGCACAGTTCCATATATGTGTATTTGTTGAGTTTTAGTTCCAAACATTAAAAATTCTCTTTCGAGTTGAAGTTAAAAACAAAATAACATAGAAAGTATCAACGATTTTGATTCCAAGGTATCCATTTGCACTTGTGGAAGCAACTTGATTTTATCAGATTGTTTTTGTGTGTATGGTGATTTCCCACACAAGTGTTATTAAGCATAAATTCTTAGATTTTCAAGTTATTTTAAACTACACATGACATATGACATTTAGAATTTATTTTATTTGAGTAAATTGGTTGACAAATATGTTAATTAAAATGTTATATAACATCTAGGGAACTAGGTGGCTCAGTGATAAAGAATCTGCCTGCCAATGCAGGAGACCTGGGTTCAATCTCTGGGTCCAGCCCTGGGTCCAGAATATCCCCTGGAGAAGGGAATGGCTACCCATTCCAGTATTCTTACCTGGAAAATTCCATGGACAGAGGAGCCTGGTGGGCTACAGTCCATGGGGTCACAGAGTCAGACACAACTGAGCGACTAACATAATGGAAAAGAATATAAGAAAGAATGCATGTTTGTGCATAACTGAGCCACTTTGCTGCACTGCAGAAATTAAAATAACATTGTAAATCAACCATACTTCAATTCTAAAAATACATTTAAAAAAAGAATGTAGGGCTTCCTTAGTGGCCCAGTGGTAAAGAATTCATCTGCCAATGCAGGAGACACAGGTTCACTCCCTGGTCTGGAAGATCCCACATGCTGTAGAACAACTAAGCCCAGGCCCCACAACTATCAAGCCTGGGTTCCCGAGCCCGGGGGCTACAGTCACTGAAGCCTGCGTGAGCTCACGCTCTGCAACAAGAGAAACCACTGCAGTGAGAAGCCCACACACCGCAACTGCAGAGTACCCCCTGCTCTCTGCAACTAGAGAAAAAATTAAAAAATAAAATTATTTTTAAAAATAATTTGAAGTAAGAAAAAAATATATGACACTCTTCAAAGAACAATATACGTGTAACTCACAATAACCATACATTTACTATAAAGAAACCACAAGCCCTATATTAAAAGGAAGAAAATCCCAGTGTTATATCTCATAAATTTATTATTCATTTTTGATAATTAATGAAGTAAAACATGAGATTATAGATAAAAACTTCTAAAATTCTCATTTTTTTAGGCAGCTTCACTCAATTACTAACAAACATAAAAATCCTGCTCTTGATTTAAAAAGGAAAATTGTCAGAAAAATTTAAGAATTGTTAAGAAAAATGTAAAAAGATTAAGAAGACACATGAAAGCAGATGATTTGAATTTTTAAATTTCATTAAAATAAGTAAAAGATGATAATTTCCAAACAGTTGGCTAATTACACAAAGTGCACTCAGGCATGAGAAACTTTTATAAAAAGGGAAAATATTTCTATTGAGCTTGAACTATAACAGCTGAAATGTGCTGGCTCCTTTTGGAATTTACTCTGGCTCATTGCAAAGTGCATATGGTGGAAACTCCATGTGGTGAGTCAAACTTAATTAAAATTAAACCAGGAAATTGATTTAAAATGGCAATTTAGTTGAACCGGAACTGAACCTCAAAGTATTTTGTTATTCTACCAGTCGTAATCATTCCAAACTCCTATCTTCACTTTAGTAAGCTAAATAAAGTTATCAGTTCAATTTATATTTTGATACTGAATCCTACAATATTGAATTAACTAGCAAATCTCTGCTATCTTTGTGAGTTTATAGTAATATGTGAAGGTTTAACTTTCTTGCCCTTCCAATCAAATTTTTTACTCAATCAATCAATTCCACAGAACTAGAATTTTAAAAGGTCTAGAATAAAAAATGCATATCAGACATACGGTTTCCAAATATTTTCTCCTATTTTCATAGGAAGATATTAAACATCTTATATATTTTTTTATTAAATGAGGATTTGTTCAATGGATATAAAAATTTCAGTTAAACTAGATGAATTAGTTCTGGAGATCTGCTATATAACAGTGTGCCTATAATTGCTAATTGTGTAGTACTGTGCACTTCAAACTTTATTTAGAGTGTAGATAGAGCTGATGTTGTGTTCTAACCACAAAGGGAGAAAAACGGGATACAAGGAAACTGAGAAGTGTTGGATGTCTATTATCTTGACTGTGGTCATGGCATGGCAAGTGTTTGCATGTGTCCAAACTCACCATGGGTTCATATAGCAAAAGCTATGTTCTTTCATGTAGTCATGTGCAGATGTGAGAGTTGGATCATAAAGAAAGCTGAGTGCCAAATAACTGATGCTTTCAAATTGTGATGCTGGAGAAGACACTTGAGAATCCCTTGGACTGCAAGGTGATCAAGCCAGTCAATCCTAAAGGAATTCAACCTTGAATATTCATTGGAAGGACTGATGATGACTCTAAAGCTTCAATACTTTGGCCACCAGATGCAAAGAGCCATCTCATTGGAAAAGACCCTGATGCTGGCAAAGACTGTGGGTAGGAGGAGAAGGGAATGACGGAGTATGAGTTGGTTAGATAGCATTACCAACTCAATAGACATGAATTTGAGCAAACTCCGGGAAATAGTGCAGAACAGAGAAGCCTGGCATGCTGCAGTTCATGGGGTCACAAAGAGTCAGACACGACTTAGCAACTGAACAGTAACAACAGCACACTCACCAAATTGTATATATTAAATATGTGCAGTTCTTTGTATATTAATTATATTTCAGTAAAGTTGTTTTTGGGGGAGCCTGATGGGCTGCCGTCTATGGGGTCGCACAGAGTCGGACACGACTGAAGTGACTTAGTGGCAGCAGCAGCAAAGTTGTTTGAAAAAGGAAATAATACATAATATTCAAAAATTCATAGTGCATCTTCAGAAGTCATTTCACACTCTTCCTTTTTAAGTTTACAGAAAATTGAGTAGAAAGTACAGAGAGCTTCCATCTACCTCCCCCCTTCCTACCACGATGCACACACACTCACTCACTCACAGTTTCCACTATTATCAACATGCTGCATTAATGTAGTACATTTCTTACAATTGATGCATTATTGACACATAATTACTATCTAAAGTCCAAAATTTACATTCAGTTCAGTTTAGTTCAGTCGCTCAGTCGTGTCCGACTCTTTGCGACCCCATGAATCGCAGCACGCCAGGCCTCCCTGTCCATCACCAACTCCCGGAGTTCACTCAGACTCACATCCATTGAGTCAGTGATGCCATCCAGCCATCTCATCCTCTGTCGTCCCCTTCTCCTCCTGCCCCCAATCCCTCCCAGCATCAGACTCTTTTCCAATGAGTCAACTCTTCACATGAGGAGGCCAAAGTACTGGAGTTTCAGCTTTAGCATCATTCCTTCCAAAGAAATCCCAGGGCTGATCTCCTTCAGAATGGACTGCTTGGATCTCCTTGCAGTCCAAAGGACTCTCAAGAGTCTTCTCCAACACCACAGTTCAAAAGCATCAATTCTTCGGCACTCAGCCTTCTTCACAGTCCAACTCTTACATCCATACATGACCACAGGAAAAACCATAGCCTTGACTAGCCGGACCTTTGTTGGCAAAGTTATGTCTCTGCTTTTGAATATGGTATCTAGGTTGGTCATAACTTTCCTTCCAAGGAATAAGGGTCTTTTAATTTCATGGCTGCAGTCACCATCTGCAGTGATTTTGGAGCCCAAAAAAGTAAAGTCTGACACTGTTTCCACTGTTTCCCCATCTATTTCATTTAGGGTTCATTATTTGCATTTTACATTCTACGGGTCTAATAATACATTATGAATAACATGTATCTACCATTACAGTATCATAAGATGAGTTTCACTGCTCTAAAATCCTCTCTACTCTGCCTATTCATCCTTCCCAGCCCTTGAATCCCTAGAAACCACAGATCCTTCTTCTGTTTCCATAGTGTTTCCTTTTCTAGAATGTCAGAGTTATCATTTTAGTATTTTTAGACAGGCTTGTTTCACATAGCAGTATGCATTTCAGGGCTTCCCAGGTGGCGCTAGTGGTAAAGAACACGCTTGTCAAAGCAGGAGGCACAAGAGACGTGGGTTCGATCCCTGGGCAGGAAGTTTCCCTGGTGGAGGGCATAGCTGTCCACTCCAGTATTCTTGTCTGGAGAATCCTGTGGACAGAGGAGCCTGCCAGGCTATGGTCCATAGGGTCGCAAAGAGTCAGACATGACTGAAGAAACTTAGCATGCACACATGCATGTATTTAAGACCCCTCTATGTCTTTGCAGCTAGACAGTTCACTCTATAACTGCATAATATTCTATTGTCTAGATGTTCCTCTGTTTATTTATACAGTTATCTAATGGAAAATGTCTTGGTTGCCTCCAAGTTCTGGTAATTATGAATAAAACTTCTGTAAAAACCCACATACAGGTTTTTGTGCGGACATAAATTTTCAACTCCTTTTTAATTAAATACCCAAGGAACATGATTGCTGAATCATATGGTAAGAGTGGGCTGCCTGGGTGGCACAGTGGTAAAGAATCTACCTTCCAATGCAGGAGATAGGGATTCAATCCCTGGGTCAGAAAGGTCCCCTGGAGTAGGAAATTTTCCAGAATTCCTGGAAAATTCCATGGACAGAGGATCCTGGTGGGCTACAGTCCATGGGGTCACAAAGGGTGGGCCATGACTGAGTGACTGAACACACACACGTATGGTAAGAGTGTGTTTACTTTTGTGAGTCACTGCCAAGCTGCCTCCCAAAGAGGCCGTCCCGTTTTGCATCACTGCCATCCGTGAATTGGTTTCTGTGGCTTCGCATCCTCACCAGCATTGGGTGGTGTCAGTTTTTTGGATTCTGGCCATTTCTAATAGTTATGTAGTGGCATCTCATTTTTGTTTTAATGTATAGTTCCCTAAATGACATATGGTGTTGATCATCGCCTCGAATGTTTATTTTTTTGGCAAAATGTCTGTTCAGATCTGCTCATTTTTTTTTAATGAAATTGTTTTTCTTACTGATGGGAATTTAAAGATCTCTGTAAATTTTGGATGCCAGCTCTTTATCAGATACGTTTTACAAAGGTTCTCTCCCAATCAGTGGCTTACTTTTTCATTATTTTAAAGGTGTCCTTCACAAAGCAGAAGATTTTAATTTTAATGAAGTGCAATTTCAAACTGCTGTATTAATTTGCTAAATAATGTGGGCCCCAGATACTTTCTAACTTTCAAAGGGAGAAGGGCATTTAAAAAAGCCAAAATGACAACATACTTTGATTTTTTAAAATACTATATATTAAGTTACAATGAACTCAAGTTATGCAGAATGAATAAAACACAGGATAAGTAAAAACTAGTTCCTGCCATTCTCTGCCCTTCAAAGGCTGCTCATTAAGTTCCCCCAAACCTGTGTATCTCAGTCCCCTTTTACTCATCCGCTTGTCTTGTTTAGTCTCTCCAGCTAAAATTAGGTTAAACTTGAGATTAATTTTAACTGACCTTAAAATGTGAGCAGTAGCCAACTGACCTTGCAAAAATGGGCAGGTCCCTGTATGTAAGCCAACATACATATTTTCACTTTGCTTAATGTTCTGTCATATTGTGAAATTCCAATCTGGGAAAAGTGTAGCCAAGAATAATGAAGATATTTACCATGTTTTTTCATTGATTGTGATTTCTTTTTATTTGACTTCATGGGCAACTGATTGTTATAACTCTGACCAAAGAAAACCAGTTCTTAATTTAGGATAATTTTAAAGTTAAAAACCTTAAAAAACAAGTGTGATTAATAATAATAAAATGACATATTGGCAAGTGGAAACAACCGTACACAAAGAAGTTATGGTTCTCAAAAGGTCACAACACAGTGGACTGATGGTATCTAAATGTCATTATTATGACTCAGAATGAGTCCTTCGAGCAGTTGAACATTAGGGTTTAAAAGTTGAGAGCCTCCTCATCATTAAAAAGTCTATAAGAAAGCTGGAGCGGATGTAGAGAAAAGGAAACTCTCTTACCCTGTTGGTAGGAATGTGAGTTGGGGCATCCACTATGGAGAACAGTATGGAAGTTCCTTAGAAATCTAAAACTAGAGCTGACGTGATCCAGCAATCCCACTCTTGGGCATATATCCAAACAAAACTGTAATTCAAAAATATTCATGCACCCCTATGTTCAAAGCAGCAGTAGTCACGATAACCAAGACATGGAGACAACCTAACCGTCCCCCAACAGATAAATAAAGAAGATGTGTATATACATATACAAAAGGTGGAAGTACTCAGCCGTAAAAGAATAGAATAATGTCATTTACAGCAACATGAATGGACCTAGAGATTATCATAACACGTGAAGTAAGACAGAAAAAGACAAATATTATATGATGTCACTCACATGTAGAGCCTAAAACACAGTACAAATGAACTTATATACAAAACAGAAACAGATTTCAGACATAGAAAAGACTCTTATGATTACCAAAGGGGACACATGGTAGGGAAGGGTAAATTAGGAGTTTGGGATCAACTGACACAAATTACTGTATAATAATAAACAACAGAGCCACGTGTGCCCCAGTGTTCTTCGCAGCACTGTTTATAATAGCCAGGACATGGAAGCAACCTAGATGTCCATCAGCAGACGAATGGATAAGAAAGCTGTGGTACATATACACAATGGAGTATGACTCAGCCATTAAAAAGAATACATTTGAATCAGTTCTAATGAGGTGGATGAAACTGGAGCCTATTATACAGAGTGAAGTAAGCCAGAAAGAAAAACACCAATACAGTATACTAACGCATATATATGGAATTTAGAAAGACGGTAACAATAACCCTGTATACGAGACAGCAAAAGAGACACTGATGTATAGAACAGCCTTTTGGACTCTGTGGGAGAGGGAGAGGGAGAGGGTGGGATGATTTGGGAGAATGGCATTGAAACATGTATAATATCATATAGGAAACGAGTCATCAGTCCAGGTTTGATGCACGATACTGGATGCTTGGGGCTGGTGCACTGGGACGACCCAGAGGGATGGTACGGGGAGGGAGGAGGGTTCAGGATGGGGAACACATGTATACCTGTGGTGGATTCATTTTGATATATGGCAAAACCAATACAATATTGTAAACTTAAAAAATACAATAAAAAAAAAGAAAAAAAAAAAAAAGAAAATTAGTCATGCTTAATGTCATAGAAACACCCTCAGTCCCTAATACAAATATGACCTAACTTAGTGCAAATCCCATAATACTGGGGTAATGGGATGACAGTAATGGGATGACAGCAATGAATATACTGTCATTGATCTTTCTTAATTATTTTAGGCAAAATAATTAAGATTATTATTTTAATTATTAAAATAATAATTTATTATTATTTTAGGCAAATGAGTTAATTTTACCAAAATGATGATAAATAATTACTGCCATGCATTATCAAATAATTAATATTTTAAAATAAATATTATGTCTCAATTTGTCTTTTCCTTCTTGGACTAAAGACAGTACCCCACTGAGAAACTACCTAAGGGGAATTTTGACACTCTGTTTCTATCAAGAACATATTTAAATAATACACAAGCAAACTTTCAAATTCATAAAAAAAGTTAAAAAATAAAAAATAAACAACCTGGCACAGAGAACTTAGTTTAATATCTTGTAATAAGTTTTCTTGGAAAAGAATCTAAAAAATATGCAGATATGTATTTGAGTCACCTTACAGTATACCAGAAACTAACTGCACTTCTGAATTAATTGAATTTAATTTAATTAACTGTACTAACTGAATTAACTGTACTTCAATAAAAAGTTGTTTGCTTTGAAAACAACACAAACTAGGGCCTCTTCTTATAAATTCATCATCTTAGAGCTTGGAGGGATCTTAAAAGTTACTAACTTCCTGAAATAACTTGTGTTCAAAGCTATTTCATTAAAGCACAAATTTATATACCATCATAGTTAACAGAAACAAATAAATTCTTCATCTGTCACTTGAGATAAAAGCTCATCTTATGTATTAATGATATTTGGGATGGATGCACCCAACGTAGAAGGCAAGAAAGCTGGCTTTTTGTCTCCAAACTGACACATTTTAACTGTGTGACCTTTAATAATTCATTTAATCCAGAGATCTCAGGGTCCAAACATAGAGCTGAATTGAAAGCGTTAGTCACTCCAGTTCCAGTTCAGTCGTTCAGTCGTGTCCGACTCTTTGCAACCCCATGAATCGCAGCACACCACGCCTCCCTGTCCATCACCAATTCCTGGAGTTCACTCAAACTCACATCCATCGAGTCGGTGATGCCATCCAGCTGTCTCATCCTCTGTCGTCCCCTTCTCCTCCTGCCCCCAATCCCTCCCAGCATCAGAGTCTTTTCCAATGAGTCAACTCTTCGCATGAGGCGGCCAAAGTACTGGAGTTTCAGCTTTAGCATCAGTCCTTCCAAAGAAATCCCAGGGCTGATCTCCTTCAGAATGGACTGGTTGGATCTCCTTGCAGTCCAAGGGACTCTCAAGAGTCTTCTCCAACACCACAGTTCAAAAACATCAATTCTTCGGAGCTCAGCCTTCTTCACAGTCCAACTCTCACGTCCATACATGACCACAGGAAAAACCATAGCCTTGACTAGATGGACCTTTGTTAGCAAAGTAATGTCTCTGCTTTTCAATACGCTATCTAGGTTGGTCATAACTTTCCTTCCAAAGAGTAAGCGTCTTTTAATTTCATGTCTTACCTTAACATTATTTAACATGTTCCTGAAATGAAAGTAAGCAGAGCTTCGGTTCTCACTCATATTTCCCCTGTGGTTAAGAGTGCTCCTTAAAATAAAAATATTGTTTTAACACATATGCAATATCATATGGAAATATGTATTTCCACTTTGTAAGCTACTTTATAAAATATGAATTAAAATAATAGAAAAATTAAACAAGTCTGGCCAATTTAGCCTTTTCTATTTTTAGTTGCCGTGCTTTGTCTTTTAGTGCAAAATTCCACGTAAGGTGAAGAAAAGACAGTAATTGTCAGCGAGATGATGGAGGAGCCAAAATGTGCAGGAAGCCAGCATGAATAAGAGGAAATTCATTAGCAAATCTTCCCAAATGTGTTTATAAATAATTACATTTTGGAGAAAATTATACAATTCTGGGATTTTCTTGAAAATCAGGAGGGTCCGGATGGAGGAGGAGGAATGAGCATAGGTGGAACCAGCGCAGGCCGTGGGAAGCCAGCTATCTAAGCAGGGTGATGAGTCTGTGGGGTCTATTAGAGGGTCCTTTCCACATTCATATATGTTTAAACTTTGTGGATGTAATAATCGAAATGGACATTTTCTCTCCGGATTGTCTTTTCAAAAAAGCCTAAATTGCTCCCTCTGACATAAAGGCACAATAAAGCAATCACACAAAGTTTCGTATACTAACTTCCTTCATAAATAATGGCATTAATCTTTAAATATTCTGCTGGCATTTTAAAACGCATCAAGAGATATCCCTCCATCCTCAGAATCAGGCAAACAGGCTATGGCTTCCAGGCCCACATTAGCTCATATTCCGTCACTAAGTCGTGTCTGACTTTTTGCAACCCCATGGACTGTAGCACTCCAGGCTTCCCTGTCCTTCACTATCTCCTGCAGTTTGCTCACACTCATGTCCACTGAGTCAGTGATACTATCTAACCATCCCGTTCTCTGCTGCCCACTTCTCTTTTTGCCTTCAATCTTTCCCAGCACCAGGGTCTTTTCCAATGAGTTGACTCTTCACCTCAGGTAGCCAAAATACTGGAACTTCAGCTACAGCATTAGACCTTCCAGTGAATACTCAGGGTTGATTTCCTTTAGGACTGATGGGTTTGATCTCTTTGCAAAACACATATGTAGCCAAAATGAACAGACCAGGGCAGAATTCTTAAGTCTACATTTGATTGGTAATTGATGAGTATTGCTCCAAAATCTATTCTATGGGCCCATTGATCAACTGATTGGTGACTATTTCAATGCATGAAATTCTAAAAATTAATTTGCCGCATCAGACCCATCTTGCTGCTTCACTCAGTCAGTATCTATCAAATACTTCATTCTTTAATTTTTTTGTCATATTTCATTCTCATTTTAAAATTTAATTATTAGGGTATAGTTGATTTACAATGTTGAATTCAGTTTCTGCTGTTCAACAAAGTGTTTCAGTTATATATATATATATATATATATATATATATATATATACTCTTTTTTAGGTTATTTTCCCATATGGGTCATTACAGAGTATTGTGTAGAGTTCACTGTGCTATACAGTGGGTCCTTATTAGTTTTTTATTTTATGTATAGTAGTGTGTGTATGCCAATTTCTTTAATCAACTCATTCCAGGAAACATATTTTGAGCTGCTATGATGTGAAAGCCAGCTTTAACCCAGAGATTAAAATCACTGAGACTCACTTGCTGCTTTGAATGAAGTGGATAGAAAAACATGGGAAACCATCTACCAGGCAAGGTGGAATAAATACCCTGGCGGGTTAGGCTGAATAATGCCCCCTCCCATAGATATGCACAGCCTAATCCCCAGAACCTGCGAATGTGTTACCTCACATGGCGAAAGACTCTGTGAAGTGTGATTAAATGAAGGATTTTGAATTGAGGACACTATCTGTTCAAGTGCATCTAGTGTTATCAGAAGGATCGTTCTAAGTGAAAGAAGTGCAACCGGGAAGGGTTAATTTTGATTCCATACTCGATCTGTTTCTGTGACTTTAATCCTTGATTTTTGCCTTTGTCATATACATAATGCCTTGCCCTGGGGAATCCTGCCCCAACTCTGCCTGACCCTTAAGCCAAAGTGCCTGTGTTCACCTGACAGGGAGATAACCTGGCCCTGCCCACGTGTGAAGGACGTTCTTAACTTCCTGGTGCGAAGAATGGTACTGCTGCCACATGCTGCTTGCCAGCATGGCTCAGAAATTCACATTTTTGGGGGAGCCAGGATCACAGATAGCTGTGGCCACTTCACACCACCCGTGAAATGTCAGTAAGGAAGTAAAACTAGCGCACCCCTCTGCCCAAGGCTTGCGGTTCTAGGAGATATTCGCAAGCATTAAATGGTCTTTTCATTTTGTTTCCTTACCCCTCCCCCATCTCTGATCCATTAAAGAACCTGGCATCAGGCTGTAAATAACAAGAGGGTTATTTTGAGACTTTAGTCTGCCATCTTCTCGGTCAGCCAGCTCTCCGAATAAAGTTGTAATTCCTTGCCTGAACACCTCGTCTCTTGGACTTACCGGCTTATCATGCAGCAAAGCAGAGCGAGCTTGGACTCGGTAACAAAGGGAGGTGGGAATGTCAGAGCCAGAGAGAGATCTGAAGACCCTAAACTGCTGCCTCTGAAGGTGGATGGAGGGGCCACAAGCTCAGGAGCACAGGCGATCCCCAGCAGATGGAAAAGGCAAAGAAGATTTACTCCTAGGGCCCCTAGAAGACATGCAGCCCTGCCAACACCTTGCTTCTAGCCTAGAAAGACTCGTTTTGAACTTCTGACATCTAGGGGCTCCAGACCTAAGAACTTGGGATCTTAAATTTGTGTTCTTTTATGCTTCTGTGTTGGTGGTAATTTGTTACAGAAGCTCTAGGAAAGCACAGATAGAAACAAGATTACTTGCAACCAGACACATAAAAAGGGAGCTTAAATGGAAACAAGACAGAGTTCACCATTTCTGCATCCATTGGATGTGTATTGTCTAGAGACCAGCTGCTAACCTCAGTGGCTATTTAAACTTAAGCTTCTGAAATAAAATTTTAAATCCACTTTCTCAGTTGTACTAGTCACATGTCAAGAGTTCAACCACTAGAAGTGGCTAATGGATGCTCTGTCGGATAGGATAGTGTCAGCTAAAAAAAAAAAGAAAATGTACCTAAACATTGAGAATCACGTTTTATTCAGTGAACAAACCTGAGGATTTAAGCCCAGGATATAGCATCTTGAATAACTCTTGAGAGATTGTTCTGAAGAGGCAAGAGAGGAGCCAGGATATATAGATGTTTATGCCCCCAAAACCAGGTAGTCAGAACATCAAATGATTACTATTAATTGAAGAATATATATCTCAAGTTAAAGAATTTAGCACTTTTCTGTGTTTGGGGAAATGTAAGAGTCTGAGCTCGCGGCAATCAGTCCTCTGATGCGCACCTCAGCTGGCGGGGCCTCTCTTCCCTGTGCTCTCTCACCCTGAGTCTCCTCGGGGGCACCACTTGGGACGAGGCTGCAGCTGAATGATGCGGAATCGTGGGCCTTCTCCGTTTGCATTCTGAGTTCCCCGGAGGGAAGAGGCTCCGTGTGAGGGTTTGGTGGCTGCAATATCCTTCGTTTACTGATAGAGTGGGTGGCATCCTTAGCTCACAGTAGGCATAGAACAATTCCATCATCACAGAAAATTCTTTCAGGCCACCTGGTTTTAGAGCCTTAAGAGTGTCACTAATTTCTGTCATTCTCCTGGGATGTGACATGCTTTGGACGCATCATCCCATCCAGGGTGGAGGGGACAGGGCTGGGGCAGATGCAGAAGCTTCTGCTTGACTTTCAGCTACTTGTTAATCACACTCAGCCTTTCACTATCCGTTCTGCCTGCACTTCAGAATGTACTGGGGAGTTTTTAAAAAATACTAATGTCCACCCAAAGCAACTGACTTAGAATCTCTAGGAGGAAGTTTGAATATTAGTATCATTAATGCTCTGTAGATAACACCAACATCCATGCAAGAAGTCTGAAAGGCATCTGAAGGTTTGAGAAGCAGGGAGACTTAGAGAGTAGAAGTGAATTTATCACAGTGCAAACTGTTCCCCATTATAATTTAATAGAACCATTATAGTAATTTTATTTAAATATATGAAATCTGGTGTTGGAAAGATCTTTCTTTTTATTCTTATAAAAGTTACTTGGAGACTATTTACAAATATGTAATTGTAGCCAGAAAAACATGTCTGACTAGTTAAGTAAGTTTTATGGCACAAACCTTACCATCCAATGCCAGGGGGTATGTCCAGAACAAATGAAGAAATATGTATTTGTTAATATATTTGTGGATTGACTATTACTAATATTTATAATGTTGTTTCAGAACATTTAAAGTACACCTATAAACATATATTGATAGTATATAGTATGTACATTATTTTTTTTTACTTATAGCCTAAATCTGCTTGACGGTTTAGCCCATAAGCACACTTTAGGAGTATACATTAAAAACATAGGTTTTTAACCTTGGCACAGATGTAGCAAATTAATAGAGACTTAAGTCACAGAAGCCAGGAATAATAAACAGCTATCAGCTTTTAAAAGACATGCCATGGGTTTAATAATGAAATGCCAGTGTATTTTTAAAGTACCGTTTCCATAAAAACAAAACTTTCAAAAGTCCTAATGCTAACCCATCAAACAACAGTCCTGCAGAATACAATGGCTCTTTTCCTGGCCAAGATAAAAGCACAAAGATCGTGAGTGAAAAGAACAAACCAGAGAATACAATTCTTGGATTAGTGAGTAGGATCTCATTCCAGGATATGAGCTGCTTTTTGAGAACAATCGTTTGAAAACATGTGTTCCTGATATATTGATGGGAGTGGTCCAGATCAGAGCCCCTGGGAAGGGAAACACTCGGGACCCTGTGGTGCCACCTTCAATATTTTAATGCTTTCTCTAATTCCTCCTGAGATAAACAACGAAAAGGATAAAGAGCACTGAGAAAGATGTTGCTGGGATTCCTTACAATGGGGATTAAGAAAACTTAGTCTATTCACGAGCGAATTGGACCTTGACAGAGTAATTTTCCTTCAACTGGATCTGTGGTATAGCTCTACATATTTATGAGTTCTATGGTATTTTGAAGACAGCAGTTACTTAATGTGGCTGTAGCTGTATAAATACATACATCATACATATATAAATATATATGTATATCTACACATATATGTACATATATTAATATATTAATCATAATTATAATTAATATATCACTAAAACAGCATTACCTTATATTACTGTTGCATATAATAATATAATCATATTTAATTAATGCAGTTGGAGATTAATTATAATTAACATATACATGTAGAGATATGTACATATCTGTATATATACGTATAAGTTTGCCAAAAGTAGAGTGTTTCTAAAAACCTTTGTAAGCAGAAATGGCATAAAGTGGAGAAGCAACTATTATTAATTCATACGAAAAAATGTTTGAGTGTTCCCAGATAACCTACCAATTCATACAAAATAGCACATAAAATGTAAAATAACACTACCATATAGTAAAAGCAGGAATGATATGAAAAGACACAGCCTGTACAAAGTAGAAATAACATATGCTGCATGATTCCACCCACCCGCATTGGGAGGATGCCCAGCACCCTGGGAGGCTGAGTGGCGCTGATGGCAGAGTGTGAGGCTTGCTCCTCGGAGGCTGGGGTGGCGGGAGGTACAGGAGACAGGGTGCAAGAAAGAAAGGAAAACATCACCTTTTAACAGCTCATCATTGTCTGAATCAATCCAGGCAGGCAGGTCGCTAACATGTGCCTGATGTAAAGCTTGAGGCTCGGTCTGCCATGGCTGGTGTGGCCGTTATGGATGGCGTGACCCAGCACAGGATGCTTCGGTGCCTAGCCCCGGGTGTTTTTCTAGCACACAATTCTTCGCATGCACAAAAAAATTCCTGCAAACCTCCCTGAACATGCACGCCTTTTCAAAACTAGAGTCAGACTGACTTACCTGCAATCCTTGCATCACTGTCAAGCCCAGCAAAATTGCACAGAGTGCTTCCTTTCTGACCCTGGAAGACTTCATTTTCAGGCTGTTCACTATTGCTTTTGATTTCAGTTTGTATCCTTTCCACATACAACTGTATCCACTCTTCCTCTGTCAGATCTTGGCCAAGCGAGGCCAAAATCTCTTCAACATCACCGCCATTTTTGTTCACGCCAAGTGGAGGAACAGCACAATTTTTGACAATCAGAAGACACCTATAATCAAGGTTATTTTCTCTATGGTATTTTTCAACACAGGAGCTAATGTATCCACTCATGTGGGGGACCCTTAAACAACAGTGGGGGTGGGGGCACCTAACCTGTCCAGTCAAAAGGACGAAAATCCAAGCGAGACTTTATAGCACACCCTTCAGATCCACAGTTTCACATTCTGCAGATTCAACCAACAAGGGATGGTGTAGTATTATAGTAGTATTTACTGAAAAAATCTGCCTGAAAGTGGAGCCCCACAGCTGCTGAAGACTTTACACCCCCGAGCTGTGGTCCACGACAGAAATCACTGCAACGAGAAGCCAAGCACAGCAGCTGGAGAGTAGCCCCTGCTCTCCACAACCAGAGAAAGCCTGCATGTAGCAATGAAGACCGAGGGCAGCCAAAAATAAAAAAATTAAATGATAGAACAAATAGTGGTCCAGAAGATAATGAAACTTAAGAATCTGACATTAAAAAAACCTGCCCTTAAAAACTAAAGTTTAACAAACATTTATTTGGACTTGTTAAGCATTGGGCTGAATTCTGACTCCACTCCCTTTAAGAAGCAAATTTTAAAAACAGATTAAATGGTAGGTCCAAGGGCAGAGGAATGGTCAGGATTCTGTTAGCATAAAGAAAGGATACTTAGCCTAATGTGACCTCAGGAAGAATTCTTGGAAGAAATGAAAATTCAACTGAGTGTTGAAAAACAAAGAGTTGCTATAGGCATCATTCTGCTGAGTGAGGATTATTGCTGAGGGTTTGGAGGGGTAGTGAGTTGTGGATAGAGAAAAGAGCAAAAAGAACTAACAGAATTATATTTGTAAGCAAAGAATTATAAAAAAAAACTTTGCAAACTTGAAATGTGGCATATGCTATAAAGGTGACCGGAAATGAAGCTGGAATGAAAGGCCGTGACTAGATGATAAGGACCCTGTGCACTTTGTTTTAGAGACTGAATGTTCTTTGCCCTTGATCATATTTGCATTTTAGATTATTCAGTCTAGCTGTAGCAGGAAAGATTTAAGTGGATCCGAAATGGAAGCAGAGAGATGAGTTAGAAGGTTAACGCAAGCCAGCAATGAAGAGATTGTGAACTAAGATATTGGCAGCAGGGACGAGAACAAGGGGTGAAGGCTGTGGTTATTTAGGTGATCGATAACCAGAAATTGGTGACTGATCAGATAAAGAAGAGTGTGTAGAAGAAAAACACTGGGACTTGTTCCCAGCTTTCTGCGGGGGGTGACTGTTGCTATTTCTGGGTTCCTTTGAGTAAGAACATTTAATGAACAAAAACTTCCAAGTTCAGGTGTATAATTAGTATTGAAGTATCTGTTAGTGATACAGACAGATATATCCAGCATATACTTGATACACGGATCAGAAGCTCAGGAGAGGCATCAAGACACAAAGGAAAGAAAGAGAAAGCTACTTGGAAGGTCTAAGAATATTGGTGGTAATAAAAAACCAAATAATACATATTGCATGAAATTGCCAAGAGAAAAGATCAATAGATAGATACCGTTAGGGCACATCAATTTGATCAGGTTCAATCCCTGGGTCGGGAAGATCTCAGGGAGAAGGAAATGGCAACCCACTCCAGTACTCTTGCCTGCAAAGTCCCATAGATGGAGGAGCCTGGTGGACTACAGTCCATGGGGTCGCTAAGAGTTGGACACGACTTCACTTTCACTTTCAGGGCACATCAGGCTGCTAACATGCATCTAGAGGAAAGAATGCCCTTGAAGAAAAGAGGAAGAAAGAGTCAGGAAGACAGACAACAAAAATTGGTATCAGGGACACCTACGGAAGAGGGCTTTTCAAGGAGAGATCTGGCAAAAGCACCAGAGAAGTCAGGAAGAGAGCAGAACCCTTATTCATCCATATTAGAGGACTAGGCCCCCAGCACATGTCTCTAACTGTTGTGACTGCTAAGCCAAGCTTAGTGAATCTCCATTGGTTTCTCAGGATCAGTCGAGATGGGGTGAGGGAGGTTCAGCTAGTGAAGAGCCGGCATGGACAAAGTGCAGGGTGGAGGTGGGATAGGGGATAATCTCTGGCTTCAGAGTCACGCAAGCCTTGTTTTGATTAGTCATGCAACTGGCTCACGGGCAAGAGACTCGGGTCTGATCCTTTTGTCAGGAAGGTGCCCTGGAGAAGGGAATGCCTATCCATTCCAGCATTCTTGCCTGGAGAATTCCATGGACAGAGGAGTCTGGTGGGCTAAGGTCTGTGGGGTCGTAAAGAGACAGACGTGGCTTCATGACTAAAGAACAATAACAAAAACAACAACCCCTTACAAAGATAGAAAGTTACCCTCTGATCTTCAGCTTCCAGAATTTGTAAAATTAAAATGAAATAATGAAAGCAGGGTGCCAACATGGTCAAATTCCAATAAGAAGTCTTTCAGGATTGCATACAGCACCTTCTAACTATGTCCTAGGCTTCCCAGGTGGCTCAGAGGTAAAGAATCTACCCACCAAGGCAGGAAGTGTGGGTTCAATCCCTGGGGTGGAAAAATCCCCTGGAGGAGGAAATGGCAACCCACTCCAGTATTCTTGCCTGGGAAATCCCATGGACAGAGGAGCCTGGGCTGCAGCCCACAGAGTTGCATAGAGTTGGACACAACTGAGCATGTGTGCAAGCAGCTGCCCTAGCATGGCAGATCTCTCTCCCCGCTTCTCTTAAGGGGCCCACCCTTAGACCTCCCACCATTATGACCTCACTTAACATTAGTTATCTCTTTACAGGCCTATCTCCAGATATAGTCACACTGGGGATTAGGGCTTCAACATATAAATTGGTACCACAGGGACACAATTCAGTCCATATCACAGCCATTCAGATCCCTGACTTGCACCAACCAAGTCACCTTTGTAACCTGTTCACTGATTAAGAAAGAGGACCTGAGGTCAGAAACGTGGAGAGAGACATTCTTATAGACCCTCCCCTACTTGCCTCTATCCTATTCGGCCCATTTTCTCCTCCTTTCCTGCTTTGCAAAGAAAATGTTCTGGAATCAATAAAGAAGGTAATGTTTTTAAACTATTTTTCTTTTTCCTGAAAGAGAAAAAATATATATCCTCCTCTCCCTTAAAATAATGAATGGATTAATTTTCATTTTTAATGTTCAGTTCAGTTCAGTTCAGTTGCCCAGTTGTGTCCAACTCTTTGCGACCCCATGAATCACAGCATGCCAGGCCTCCCTGTCCATCACCAACTCCCGGAGTTAACTCAGACTCATGTCCATTGAGTCGGTGATGCCATCCAGCCATCTCATCCTCTGTCGTCCCCTTCTCCTCCTGCTCCCAATCCCTCCCAGCATAGGGTCATTTCCAGTGAGTCAACTCTTCTCATTAGGTGGCCAAAGTATTGAAGTTTCAGTTTCAACATCGGTCCTTCCAATGAACACCCAGGACTGATCTCCTTCAGAATGGACTGGTTGGATCTCCTTGCAGTCCAAGGGACGCTCAAGAGTCTTCTCCAACACCACAGTTCAAAAGCATCAATTCTTCGGCACCCAGCTTTCTTCACAGTCCAACTCTCACATCCATACATGACCACTGGAAAAACAATAGCCTTGACTAGACGGACCTTTGTTGCCAAAGTAATGTCTCTGCTTTTGAATATGCTATCTAGGTTAGTCATGACTTTCCTTCCAAGGAGTAAGTGTCTTTTAATTTCATGGCTGCAATCACCATCTGCAGTGATACCTTTTTTCTTGATAGCATCTTGAACCTGCATATTAGGCTCTCTTTCTATTGAATAGGTGTGATGTATGATGTGGGTTGGACTTCCCAGGTGGCTCAGTGGTAAAGAATCCGCCTGCAATGCAGGAGACCCAGGTTTGATCCCTGGGTGGGGAAGATCTCCTGGAGGACGGCCTGGCAACCCACTCCAGAATTCTTGCCTGGAGAATCCTGTGGACAGAGGAGCCTGGAGGGCTACAGTCCATGGGGTCACAAAGAGTTGGACATGACTGAAGTGACTTAGCACGCACATGATGTGGGTTCTGTAAAGAAAGATTCCCCACCTGGGAGGCAGGAAGCTTCAATTCTAAGCTAAGTTCTATTGTAAATTATCTGCAGTAGATACTTCAAGCTTGGAGCTTGTTTTCTCATTGTAAAATGACTGGTTTGGATTCAACTGTCTTAAGATTTGTTCCATTCCTTACGTAATGTAATTCTAACAGCACTGACAAGCGTTTCAGATTCAAAACACTCTGCTTCCACCATCTTCAACACAGGATCTTCTATTAAAGTCTGATGGGCCTAACTTGTGACTTTCCTAGGTAAGACGTACATAGATATTGTGATATTATGGCACCTGGTGCATTCTCTAAATTGAAGAAAAGCACAGTTCCCTTTCTAACTTGAGAGCAAAAGGCCGCTTTCTGCACGTGGCAGCGAAGTAACTGCAATCCCAAGAATACACCACTAGAGGGCAGTACAGTGACAGCGATTCTCCGGTACTTGGCATTTCATCCCGCAGCCCATCACCAGTACGCACGGCGTAGTGGTCACCAGAGTATCTGAGCACTAGCTGAATTACGTGGTGTCCCTGCAAACATAGACTATATAACTAAAAACAAAAAAATCAGTGCTTCTGGGAATTCTTTAAAACCAGCATGATAAATGTAGATATTTTGACTGCCTATAAACAAGGTATGGAGAAGGCAATGGCACCCCACTCCAGTACTCTTGCCTGGAAAATCCCATGGACGGAGAAGCCTGGTGGGCTGCAGTTCATGGGGTCGCGAAGAGTCGGACACGACTGAGCGACTTCCCTTTCACTTTTCACTTTCATGCATTGGAGAAGGAAATGGCAACCCACTCCAGTGTTCTTGCCTGGAGAATCCCAGGGACGGGGGAGCCTGGTGGGCTGCCGTCTATGGGGTCGCACGGAGTCGGACACGACTGAAGCGACTTAGCAGCAGCAGCAGCAGCAGCAGCATAAACAAGGTAGATGCCTGAATAGTAAATTCCCACAATTGACTTGTTTTCTTTCCCTCCAGATGTCTGATGATACAATACAGAAAAGCTCCGTTCTGTTTCTCTTTGAGGGCTTTTGCTTCACAAGGGCCCTTCGCTATTCCCTGCGCAGGGAACCTTTGTCCTATAAAGCCCTGCCCCCTCCTCAGGCCCACCCTCCTGCCTCTTGGTTGGAATCCAGGACAGCAGATAACCCACAGAGGGGCCAACCATCCTGGAGAAAACTTGATACAAAGTTCCACACAAACATGGCCAGGGGAGAGTAGCTGCACCAGTGAGATGCTCTGGTTCTGAAATCTTCATTTAGAATTATGGTATCATCCAGTTGATGGTAGGAATAGATATAAAAGAAGAAAATGCAGTGATGATCTCTGGCTTCTTATCCTGATGACCCTTAGAAAGGCCCATCTTGGGATTTCCCTGGTGGTGCAGTGATTAAGAGTCCACCTCCCAGCGCAGGGGAGAGGGGCTTGATCCCTGGTCAGGGGACTAAGATCCCAAGTGCCACGGGGCAACTAATCCTGCGTGCTGCAAACTGCAGGGTCCATGTGCCACAACCAACGCCAACGCAGCCAAGTAAATATAGAAGTAAATAGCTTTTTTTAAGGCCTATCCTTAGAGCTGCATTGGGCTTCCCTTGTAGCTCAGCTGGTAAAGAATACGCCTGCAATGTGGGAGACCTGGGTTTGATCCCTGGATTGGGAAGATCCCCTAGAGAAGGGAAAGGCTACCCACTCCAGTATTCTGGCCTGAGAATTCCACGGACTGAATAGTCCATTGGGTTGCAAAGAGTCGGACACAACAGAACGACTTCCACTTTCACTTTCTTAGGTCTAAGTTGAACCTGGAATCTTTCCCACTTCCAAACTACTGTTCCTGTTCCTCTCTAGAGCTGTACCTACCTTTGTTTAAGATTTCTCTTCCCCTCTTTCCCTTTCTCCTCCCTCCTCCCTCTCAATCCTCCGCACTCTGTTCTTGCATGAGGATCTTGTCAATGATCTGAGTTAGATCTAACGAATCATTTTCCCTTCCCCTCTCCAAAAGATGCTTTAAAAACACACACGTGGGACTCATGCTGCTAGAACAAATTTTCACGCTACATGTGGTCTGTTAAAGTGTTATTCTATTGCCATGGCACATCTTTGAATTGCAATGTGGGTCAGAGGTTAAAGCATCTGCCTCCAATGTGGGAGACCTGGGTTCGATCCCTGGGTCAGGAAGATCCCCTGGAGAAGGAAATGGTAACCCACTCCAGTATTCTTGCCTGGAGAATCCCATGGATGGAGAAGCCTGGTAGGCTACAGTCCATGGGGTCGCAAAGAGTTGGACACAACTGAACAACTTCACTCACTCACTAGTGATAGCTATAACATTCTTGCATTTTCAAACAGGTTATTATTTTTTCTGAATTATAGTTTTATAAAAAGTACCAAGAGATTTGACATGAAGAGATCTGAGCAGGGGACTGGATTACAGAGTGTCCAAGTTTCAAGCCAAGACTAGTCACAGGGGCCCTTGCTTCTCCAGAAATATCATCTAGGAGATAAAGGCTACAGCCCCCAGATGTTCTCACTTTCACGCTAGTCCACACTGCACCTCTAGGAACTCATCATCTAAGGGTTCTTACCCTCATGGTTCTAGTGGCTTCTGCTTCAGGGAAGCAGATCCCAGCCGTGACTGTCTGAATTCCCCTCTCTCCTGATCTCAGGACGGCAGTTTGTCCTGCAAATTCTGTACTCTGATGGATCAAGAAAAGCCACTGAAATCCAGCAATCTCACTCTGAGGCATATATCCAGAGAAAACCATAATTTAAAAAGATACATGCACACCAATGTTCATTGCAACACTATTTACAATAGCCAAGAAACAAACTAAGTGTTCACCAACAGAGGAAGGGATAAAGAAGATGCGGTACATAACCTCAGATATGCAGATGACACCACCCTTATGGAAGAAAGCAAAGAGGAACTAAAGAGCCTCTTGATGAAGGTGAAAGAGGAGAGTGAAAAAGCTGACTTAAAACTCAACATTCAAAAAACTAAAATCATGCGTCCAGTCCCATCACTTCATGGCAAATAGATGGGGAAAAATTGGAAACAGTAACAGCCTTTATTTTGGGGGGCTCCAAAATCACTGCAGATGGTAACTGCAGCCATGTAATTAAAGATGCTTGCTCCTTGGAAGGAAAGTTATGACAAACCTAAACAGTGCTTTAAAAAGCAGAGGTATCAATTTGCTGACAAAGGTCTGTATAGTCAAAGCTATGGTTTTTCCAGTAGTCATGTGCAGAGGTAAGAGTTGGACCATAAAGAAGGCTGAGCAATGAAGAATTGATGCTTTTGAACTGTGGTGTCAGAGAAGACTCTTCAGAGTCTCTTGGACTGCAAGGAAATCAAACCAGTCGATCCTAAAGGAAATGAACCCTGAATATACTTTAGAAGGACTGGTACTGAAGCTGAAGCTCCAGAACTTTAGCCACTTTGTATGAAGAGCCAACTTACCGGAAAAGGCCCGGATGCTAGGAAAGATTGAGGGCAAGAGGAGAAGGGGATGGCATGGATGAGATGGATGGCATCATCAACTCAATGGGCATGAGTTTGAACAATTTGGGGAGATAGTGAAGGACAGTGAAGCCTGGTGTGCTGCCATCCATGGGGTCGCAAAGAGTTGGACATGACTGAGAGCATGAACAACAATGACATTTATACACAATGGAATATTACTCAGCCATAAAAAATAATGAAATAATAGCATTTGCAGCAATATGGAGGGGCTTCCCAGGTGGTACTAGTGGTAAAGAATCTGCCTGCCAATGCAGGAGACACAAGAGATGCGGGTTCAGTTCCTAGGTCGGGAAGATCCCCTGAGGTAGGAAATGGCAACCCATTCCAGTACTCTTGCCTGGAAAATTCCATGGACAGAGGAGCTTGGTGGGCTACATACAGTCCATGGGGTCACAGAGGTGGACACGAATGAGTGTACATACACACACACACACACACACACACACACACACCACAACATGGATGGGCCTAAAGATTAACATATGAAGTGAAATAAATCAAAGACAAATATCATATGACATCACTCATACATGAAATATAATATTTTTTAATGATACAAACATATTTACAAAACAGAAACAGGTTTACAGATATCAAAAACAAACTTATGGCTACCAAAAGGGATGTGTAGCAGGGAGGGATAAATCAGGAGCTTGGGGTTAACACACACACACAACTGTATATAAGACAGATAACCAACAAGAACCGACTGTATAGCACAGGGAACTCCACTCAGTATTCTATAATAACTTCTATGAGAATGGAAACTGAAAAATAATTAATATATACCTGCAACTCAATTATTTTGCCATACATCTGAAATTAACACAACAACATAGGTATCCAATAATTTTTTTTTAAAGGGAGAAAAGCCATTGATTTTTGACTGTTCAGGTTTCTCTTGTTGCAAGGGAAGAGTAATGACTTCTAAGCTCTTTACAGCCAAGAACAAAAACTGATTTATTGAGCACTCACTCTGTGCCTGGCAAAGTGTCTCCTAAGTTTCCATATCTTTGATTCTCCCCAAAGCGCCCCAGCAAAGCACCCACTAGTGTAAGCCCAGCAGTGCCTCCTCATGAGCAGCACCTCAGCAGCAGACCCCTCGATGGGCCCTCCTTGTTTTAAGAAGATTTTAGCTCCTACCCACCGGTTAGTCCTGTCATAACTTGGAGAAATCTCAAAGCCCATGTGGACGACTCATCCAATACTCCAGACTCTTCACTCTTGAACTCTCCCCCCTCAGCTGACCGCTTCCATTCTACTCTCACGGCTCCCCTACCCCTAAGGCCACATCAAAGGCACGCTTGCCGTTGCAGATACTAATCTCTCCATAATCTCAATTTCAAACACTGCATTTCCTGGCCAGCCCCTCTCTTATCTCTCCAGCTCAATCCCTCTAGTTCTTCTGCCCCCAAAACACTTCAGGGACTATATGTGAACAATCCATTCATCTTCTCTCTCTCTTTCTCTCTCTCTCTCTGGCTCTTTCTCTCTCAAACATTACCTTGTACTTATTTCTCTTCCCCTCACTCCATCCACTGAAGCCAAACAGCCTCCCTGCTGCTGCTGCTAAGTCGCTTCAGTCGTGTCCGACTCTGTGCGACCCCATAGACAACAGCCCACCAGGCTCCCCCGTCCCTGGGATTCTCCAGGCAAGAACACTGGAGTGGGTTGCCATTTCCTTCTCCAATGCATGAAAGTGAAAAGTGAAAGGGAAGTTGCTCAGTCGTGTCCAACTCTTCGTGACCTCCTGGACTGCAGCCTACCAGGCTCCTCTGCCCATGGGATTTTCCAGACAAGAGTACTGGAGTGGGGTGCATTGCCTTCTCCATACAGCTTCCCTACTACCTTACAATTCCTACAACTCACCACTCAGGACCCGTCTCTAGGTTTCACATCTTCTGTTTCCTTTACCTGGAAATCTCTTTCCTTTAATATCCACATGGCTTGTACCTTCATTTCTTTCAGATTTCTGCTCAACTCTCACCTTTGAAAAGCCTTCAAAGTTTGCTAACTTTTCCAGAAAGCAATGCACTGTCCCCCAACACTCCATCCAGTTCTCTCCCTCTTCTCTGCTTTTTTTTCCCCCCAAGGCAAGAACATCTTTGAGTCATGCTGTACTTTTGATTTCTTTTTAATTATCAATATACACCCGTGAAATGTAAACTTTCTCAAAGTGAGGACTTTGGCCTGCTTTATTTATTGCCTTATTCCAAGTGCTACAACCGTGCCTGGACAAAGGGAGAATTCAATAAACATTAGCTGAAAGAAGACTAAATTTTACAGATGAGAAAACCAAATTTTATAGACTGCATATAAAATGGCTTATCCACTAGGGTTACAGAACTGATCAAAGCTGCAAAACTTCTAGTTAAACATGGATCATCGTCACGACATAGTTAGGACTCAGCTGTATGGGCCTCTTGTGTTTCTGCACATCTTAACAAGCAGAGGCACTGGCTGTCCTCTGTCCCAGACTCTTTTCAAAGATATCTGTATACTGATTAGTCGAGAAATCAGAGGTCATATCTCCCTCCAAAACAAAGGACAGGCATCCTTGTTGCCGACTATAAAATGTTTGGATTCCATAAGTTCAGAGTGTCTCTCCTGTAATGAAACCTACCACACGTATAGGCACAATCTGGACCTAACACATTGGTGCCTTGGAACTTTGGGCAATGGAATCTATTGCAATAACTTGAGCGTGCTGCTTGCCATGCTGTGAGTTATAAAGTCCATTGTCTCTGAGCAGGAAGTCGTGTCTGCCTCCATCATCAAAACTTGGCAAGCTAACTTGTGAGCTCACAAGTGGCTCTCAGCCCAACAAAGCTATTGACAAGCCACATACTGCTGATTCCAAGCGCCCCAAGTGCATCCCAGCAGTTTCTAGTGTTGATTCTTAGAAACCTAAATCAACCAGATTAAATTTACCTGAATAAAAAAACCTAAATTTCAGTTCAGTTCGGTTCAGTCGCTCAGTCGTGTCCGACTCTTTGTGACCCCATGAATCGCAGCACACCAGGCCTCCCTGTCCATCACCAACTCCCGGAATTCACCCAGACGCACGTCCATTGAGTTGGTGATGCCATCCAGCCATCCCATCCTCTATCGTCCCCTTCTCCTCCTGCCCCCAATCCCTCCCAGCATCAGAGTCTTTTCCAGTGAGTCAACTCTTCTCATGAGGTGGCCAAAGTACTGGAGTTTCAGCTTCAGCAGCAGTCCTTCCAAAGAACACCCAGGACTGATCTCCTTTAGAATGGACTGGTTGGATCTCCTTGCAGTCCAAGGGACTCTCAAGAGTCTTCTCCAACACCACAGTTCAAAAGCATCAGTTCTTCAGCCCTCAGCTTTCTTCACAGTCCAGCTCTCACTAAAATGGAATCCAACCCCTTATTGGATTCTCTGTACAGTTGTGTAGTTGGCTATAGATCAAAGGTTTGACTTTGCCTATGTGTATATTTAAGCCAAAGTGCCAGGTGGACCCCCAGCAATGGGTTGAGACACAGGTAAGTTTCATTCCTGATGGACAGTCCAAGGTGACCATTGCACCACTCGCTGGACCACAGGAGAAGGGCAACTGGGCCCTGGTTCAGGCGTGTGCCACGGTGTTTGGAGACCTTGTGTCCTCATCCTGCTCACCACCTCCTTCTCAATCTGGGATGTCTTTTGTCTGCTCCAGGGGCAGGAAAACTCACTCTGAAAGCTCACTTCTAAATCCCTCTAGAATGGAAGAAGCTGGCACCTTTGTTTTCTGCCTGGCACTTTCCTCAGTGTAGTAGGGACTGAGCACAGATTGCTTGAGTTAAAGGAGGAAACGCTCAGAGATGAAATGATCATGAATTAAGGGTTTCCTCCTCATAGACTGGGTCAGAGTGAGGGCAATGCATCGCTTAGCAATGCGCTAAGAAGACAAGCTCTCCATCCCCTGGCCCTGAGCAGGAGGCATGAGAGAGCCTAGCCACCTGGCCAGGAGAGTGGCATGGAGCAGAGGCCACGGCCACACCTGGAAAGGGGCAGTGAGACAGAACCGGTGTCCCACCACATCCAGACAACCGTGGGTCAGTGCCGCACCCACCTCTATCACAGTGATGTAGCAATGCAGACTCCCTCTATGACTACGTCATTCTCCCAACGGACATCAAATGAACGTTATTGTGACAAGTGACAAAAACTGTAAAAGAAAGCAAGAGTGATCTGGGGAAACTCATGGTTCTGTTTTAATAGCACACTTGATTAGATATGATGCCTTTCATAATTAAAGTTCTTTACACATTTTAATGAAGTACATATATATGACATGAAAATATAATTAAGTCTTGAAACCCTGTTGATCTTTCTGAAAGTAACCAATGGCAATAACTTTGAAAAGTTGGATTTTTCAGTTATATTAAACTATAATTTGTAGTTCACACATATGAATTCAAGCAACCTGGGAAATTATAAAAGTGCATTGAATAGGAAACACTAGGATAACCACAGCTCTCCAAGTCAGAACACAGCGGCGACAGTGGCATGTAGTCTGAGCACAGCCATTGTTTCTCCCTTACATAAAATTTCCTCCTTCCTAATTTCATCAGGCTCTCAAGTATTGCCAGAGGAAGCATTCTAAAAGCTACACTAATTATAACTTAGTGGCATTGCATCACAATGTTCACAATATAACATCACAAATCAAAATGACAACCCTGTTTTTCTTTCTGATTGATATTCTTACATGAAGATCAGTTAAGACAATTCTTCGGTTCAGTTCACTTCAGTCACTCAGTCGTGTCCGACACTTTGAGACCCCACGAATTGCAGCATGCCAGGCCTCCCTGTCCATCACCAATTCCTGGAGTTCACTCAGACTCATGTCCATCGAGTCAGTGATGCCATCCAGCCATCTCATCCTCTGTCGTCCCCTTCTCCTCCTGCCCCCAATCCCTCCCAGTGTCAGAGTCTTTTCCAATGAGTCAATTCTTCACATGAGGTGGCCAAAGGACTGGAGTTTCAGCTTTAGCATCATTCCTTCCAAAGAAATCCCAGGACTGATCTCCTTCAGAATGGACTGGTTGGATCTCCTTGCAGTCCAAGGGACTCTCAAGAGTCTTCTCCAACACCACAGTTCAAAAGCATCAGTTCTTCGGCACTCAGCTTTCTTCACAGTCCAACTCTCACATCCATACATGACTACTGGAAAAACCATAGCCTTGACTAGACGGGCCTTTGTTGGCAAAGTAATGTCTCTGCTTTTGAATATGCTATCTAGGTTGGTCATAACTTTCCTTCCAAGGAATAAGCGTCTTTTAATTTCATGGCTGCAGTCACCATCTGCAGTGATTTTGGAGCCCAGAAAAATAAAGTCTGACATTGTTTCCACTGTTTCCCCATCTATTTGCCATGAGGCGATGGGACCAGATGCCATGATCTTCGTTTTCTGAATGTTGAGCTTTAAGCCAACTTTTTTACTCTCCACTTTCACATTCATCAAGAGGCTTTTTAGTTCCTCTTCACTTTCTGCCATAAGGGTGGTTGCATCTACATATCTGAAGTTATTGATATTTCTCCTGACAATCTTGATTCCAGCTTGTGCTTCTTCCAGCCCAGCGTTTCTCATGATGTACTCTGCATAGAAGTTAAATAAACAGGGTGACAATATACAGCCTTGACGTACTCCTTTTCCTATTTGGAACCAGTCTGTTGTTCAAATCCTTCAAAACATTTATTACTAGCAAAGTAATTATTTTGATTAAGTTAGAGAGGAAATTTTGAAAAACTCTTATAAAACAGCTCATCTGTTCAGTTTAAAGCACATCTTCATGTCTATTTGACCAGGTCAGAAGTGATGGTATACAACAGAGGTCTGTTTTAGTACTAAAATAGAGACTAGACAAGCAACCCTAAATTTATCCCCAAAGTTACTACCACTGGGCACATGGAAACTCAACCCAGTGGTTATTAACAATATAGAAATGCATCCAACCTACAAGTCACATCATTAAGCAAATAATTCATTTTCTATGACTCATAACTAGTGATCAATGGAAAGAAATAGAAAAAAAAATAGAGTGGAAAAGACTAGAGATCTCTTCAAGAAAATTAGAGATACCAAGGGAATATTTCACACAACGATGAGCACAATAAAGGATAGAAATGGTATGGACCTAACAGAAACAGAAGATATTAAGAAGACATGGCAAGAATACACAGGAGAACTGTACAAAAAAGACCTTCATGACCCAGATAACCATGATAGTGTGATCACTCACCTAGAGCCAGACATCCTGGAATGTGAAGTCAAGTGGGCCTTAGGAAGCATCACTGAAGAAAGCTAGTGGAGGTGATGGAATTCCAGTTGAGCTATTTCAAATCCTAAAAGATGATGCTGTGAAAGTGCTGCACTCAATATGCCAGCAAATTTGGAAAATTCAACAGTGGCCACAGGACTGGAAAAGGTCAGTTTTCATTCCAATCCCACAGAAAGGCAATGCCAAAGAATTTTCAAACTACCACACAATTGCACTCATCTCACATGCTAGTAAAGTAATGCTCAAAATTCTCCAAGCCAGGCTTCAGCAATACGGGAACCATGAACTTCCAGATGTTCAAGCTGGATTTAGAAAAGGCAGAGGAGCCAGAGATCAAATTGCCAACATCCGCTGGATCATTGAAAAAGCAAGAGAATTCCAGAAAAACATCTACTTTTACTTTATTGACTACGCCAAAGACTTTGACTGTGTGGATCACAAGAAACTGTGGAAAATTCTGAAAGAGATGGGAATACCAGACCACCTGACTTGCCTCCTGAGAAATCTGTATGCAGGTCAAGAAGCAACAGATAGAACTGGACATGGAACAACAGACTGGTTCCAAATAGGAAAAGGAGTATGTCAAGGCTGTATATTGTCACCCTGCTTATTTAACTTATATGCAGTGTGCATCATGCAAAATGTTGGGCTGGATGAAGCACAAGCTTGAATCAAGATTGCTGGGAGAAATATCAATAACCTCAGATGTGCAGAAGACACCACCCTTATGGCAGAAAGTGAAGAACTAAAGAGCCTCTTCATGAAAGTGAAAGAGGAGAGTGAAAAAGTTGGCTTAAAACTCAAATTCGAAAAACAAACATCATGGCATCTGGTCCCATCACTTCATGACAAATAGATGGGGAAACAATGGAAACAGTGAGACACTATTTTCTTGGGGTCCAAAATCACTGCAGATGGTGACTGCAGCTATGAAATTAAAAAACGTTTGCTCCTTGGAAGAAAAGCTATGACCAAGCTAGAGGGCATATTAAAAAGGAGAGACATTACTTTGTTGACAATGTTCATCTAACCAAAACTATAGTTTTTCCAGTAGTCATGTATGGCTGTAAGAGTTGGACTATAAAGAAAGCTGAGTGCTGAAGAATTGATGCTTTTGAACTGTGGTGTTGGAGAAGACTCTTGGGAGTCCCTTGGACTGCAAGGAGATCTAACCAGTCCATCCTAAGGAAATCAGTCCTGAATATTCACTGGAAGGACTGATGCTGAAGCTGAAACTCCAATACTCTGGCCACCTGATGCGAAGAGCAGATCTATTTGAAAAGACCCTGATGCTGGGAAAAATTGAAGGCACAAGAGAAGAAGAAGACAGAGGATGAGATGGTTGGATGGCATCACCAACTCGATGGACTGAGTTTGAGCAAACTCTGGTGATGGACAGGGAAGTCTGCCACGCTGCAGTCCATGGGGTCGCAAAGAGTCGGACATGACTGAGTGACTGAACTGAACTGAATGACTCACAATCACATGGTTTCTAGAAAGTGACTTCAGGAGTACTATGAGTCATCCTTGCTAACATCCCTAACTTTATGTAATGTCTTTAAGTCCTATTTTGTCTACATTAAGCTGATTCATTGCTTTCCAGATGTCAGAACCCCTTCCTCCATCGAAGTCTGGAACATTTTCTCATTACATCCTCTATCCTCTGAAAACCGCTCAGCCTAAGCCACGAGCTTTAATGACTTCTCATCTAGAACGACAGCCTCATGCCTTTCTCACACAGACTAGGCTCTGCTTCAGATCAAACTGCAAAATGTTCCTGTTTATCTACTATGTATGAACATTTTCTCTCCTACCCACCAATTTCAATATCAAATATGGAAAATAATTAGTTGAATAGCTGCAGACACTTGACATTCTGATTCAAAGTGTAACTTATGATCTACCTTTAAGAGAAAATACATTAATGTTTATTTTAAGGGTTTCACAATCTACCTCCCCCTCAAATTCTTAAATTATTTCTAGATCTTTCAATAAATGAGTAGAAAAAAATTGATAGTTATATAAGCAAAGTATATAAACTTCTCTTCACAGTAACAG
The DNA here is from genome assembly GCF_029378745.1 of Bos indicus. NCBI lineage: Eukaryota > Metazoa > Chordata > Mammalia > Artiodactyla > Bovidae > Bos > Bos indicus. The sequence goes on along the minus strand of NC_091782.1, from coordinate 5,471,269 downwards.
CTGTAGTTTTATAATCAACTATTTTTAAAACTATGAGTTCTTTTCAATGAAAGCCTCAAGTATTTTTAGATCTAGCCCAATTCAAATTTTGATACAACAATATGCATACTAAATGCTAGGTACAACACAAAATAGATTTTGCATGACACAAGTCCATGTACAATTGTCTTTTCATTTGCCATTGGTTTTAAGACTTTCCTAGTCACAAGAGTGGACTTCACCTATTCTAGACAACTCACAGCTGCTATAATTCATCAGTCATTTGCTGATTACAGATTTGTCTTTCACACTGCAGAAAAAAATCACATAGAAACTCTACTTGTCATAGTTTTAAAAATTCTCAGCTGAGGAAATATTATTGAACGAATGTCAAGTCATACTGAAGCACTAATATGAATCACAGAACAACCAAACTTCCTTCAATTTGATGAAAGCTATATATCTGCAAACATATCAAAGGCGGAAATACTTTCGAGCCTAACAAAATCAATTTGCAGAATTGATGGCAGCTCTAAAAATCTTAGAATTATTTCCTTTAAAAGTTTTCAAACTTTTAAGAAAAAACAGTTACTTTGTAAATATTGATCTCTACTATTTAAGAATGTTTTTCCGCCTGCTGTTTTCAGATATTGAACTGAAAAGCATGCTCTCCAATGTTAAATAGGGAGAAAAATCCTCAGCAGCAGCAAGAGTCTGTATTCAGGGAAATAATTCCAAAAACGAAGGGCCATTATAGTTCACAGTCTTGAATTAGAGGCAGAACAAACCTGGGTTCAGATCCCAGCCAGGTGACCTAGAGCAAGTGATGGAACCACTCTAATCTCAGCTTTCTCATCTTTTAAATGAGAAAAGCAACATCTATCTACAAATTGCTCATAATATTAATAGCATCAGGCACAAAGTACTAGGCTCACCTATGAGAGCTATTATCCATCACTACCATGACTAAATGACATGTATCTCCTGCCATTTCAAGTTTCTTTAACGTTAATGACTACTTAAAAATACTTAGAAAATTTGTGTGTGCCAAATGAAAAATGAACTTATCTACAAAACAGAAAGAGATTCACAGACATAGAGAACAGGCTGATGGTTCCAATCTAGATCTTTTTTTCAGTCCAAAATTGAACACCCAATTTTGAATAAAGTAGTGAAAGTGAACACCCTTGGCTTATGACTGATCTTCAGGTCAATCAATCTTTCTCTACTTAATATTATGTTATCTGTTTTCATTTTGTTGTTGGTTTTTTTTTTTTTTTTTTTTGGTAGATGCAGCTTATCAGATTCAGAGAATTTCATTCTATTCCTATTTTTTGAACATTTTTATCAGGAATGGATGTTAAGTATTTTCAAATACTTTTTTCTGTGTCTGAGATGATAACTTGATTTTCCTTTCTTAGTTTAATAATTTGGCAAATAACATTGATTGGTTTTCTAATGTTGAACCATATAGTCGTGATACATTTTCCTTTTTGTAAGTTGTTGCATTTAATTTGCTAAAATTTTGTATACATGTTTACTTCTATGTATATAAGGAATTTTAGTTTGTAGTTTTCTTTTCTTATTATATCTTCATCTGGTTTTGGTATCAGGGTAATTCTGGTTGAGTTGGGTGAATGAATAATTTGGAATATTTTAACCCTCTTCTGCATTCTCAAAAAGATTGGGTAAAATTAAGTATTATTTCTGCCTTAAATTTTTCTAGGATTCATTTGTGAAACTACCTAGACCTGAAGTTTTCGATATAGGTAAGTTTTTAACTATAAATTCAATACTTTTGAAGATATAATAAGGCTAGTCAGGGTATCTATTTCTTCTTGAGTGATCTTTATTGGAAACTTCAGAGAAACTGTTCATTTTATCCAAGCTGTTGACTTTATTGGCATAAAATTGTCCATAATATCTCTTTATTATCCTTTTGATATCTGTACTCTGTAGCATCTATAGGGCTGTCACAGCTCTTATTTTTAACATGGGTCATATGTATCTCTTTTCTGTTTATCTTGATCAGTGTGGCTAAAATTTCATCAACTTAACTCAACTTCTCAACGAACTGGTTTTGGTTTTCATTCACTTTCCTTTATTGTTTAGCTTTCTATTTCATTGATTTCTACTCTGACATTTATTATTCCCTATTTTTACTTAATGTGGATTTGCTTTTCTCTTCTCTTAGTTTCTTAAGGTAGAAACTGAGGTCACAGACTTCAGACTTTCCTTCTTTTCTAGTATATGCACTTAGTGCTGTGAAATTCACCACAAAGTACTGTTTTGGCAGCATCCTGTGAATCTTGATACACTGTTTTTATTGTCATTTAGTTCAAAATGTTGTTTAATTACAGTTTTATTATTTTGACCAACAAGTTATTTAAAGTATGTCATTTCATTTCTAAATATTTAGGGATTTTTGAGAGCTATCATGTTATTGATTTATATTTTAATTCCATTGCAGTTAGAGAACATACTTTGAATGATTCAAATGCTTTTAAATTTATTGAGACTTTTATGACTCAGAATACAATCCATATTGTCAAATGTTCCATGTGAACTTAAAAATAATATGTATCCTGCTGTTGTTCAATAGAGTACACTATGCATGTCATTCTGATCTAGTTGACAGTCTTATTCAAAACTTTTCTATCCATTTCTGTCTATCTGCAGCCAAAGATGGAGAAGCTCTATACAGTCAGCAAAAACAAGACCAGGAGCTGACTGTGGCTCAGACCATGAACTCCTTAGTGCCAAATTCAGACTTAAATTGAAGAAAGTAGGGGAAACCACTAGACCATTCAGGTATGACCTAAATCAAATCCCTTATTATTATATAGTGGAAGTGAGAAATAGACTTAAGGGCCTAGATCTGATAGATAGAGTGCCTGATGAGCTATGGAATGAGGTTTGTGACATTGTACAGGAAACAGGGATCAAGACCATCGCCGTGGGAAAAAAATGCAAAAAAGCAAAACGGCTGTCTGGGGAGGCCGTACAAGTAGCTGTGAAAAGAAGAGAAGCGAAAAGCAAAGGAGAAAAGGAAAGATATAAACATTTGAATGCAGAGTTCCAAAGAATAGCAAGAAGAAATAAGAAAGCCTTCTTCAGCGATCAATGCAAAGAAATAGAGGAAAACAACAGAATGGGAAAGACTAGAGATCTCTTCAAGAAAATCAGAGATACCAAAGGAACATTTCATGCAAAGATGGGCTCGATAAAGAACAGAAATGGTATGGTGCCGGTGCCGGTGCCAGCCGGCAAAGTCGATCAGGTCCCAAGAACGTGCACGGCGCGGCTGAGAAAGAAAACTACAGCAAGAGACTACAACAAAGATGGGGTCGAGAGGTTCAGACACGTCTCCACAAAGGGAAGCGGTCTGACACCGACTTTATTCAGCATCTTATATATATACAGGAGAGCTTGAGAAAGACAAGACAGTTGACATTTTTTCTTGGTTGACCTATACATCTTACAAACAGTCACAAGAAATCTTGAGAGCATGGGAATGGCACCCTGTTATTATTTCTTACACCAGATAACATTTCCCTGTGCGTGAGAAGTTTGCACAGAACTCCAGGTGTCTGCAGTAAATAATCGCCTAATCTCTGGGGTGGCGGGACAGAGAGCTATGTTTGCAAGCAAACCCTCAAGGACTGAGGCAGCTCCCAGAGCTGTGTCCTTCAGACAAAGGACCCCGTTCTCACGGACAGCTCCCCGCAGTATGGACCTAACAGAAGCAGAAGATATTAAGAAGAGATGGCAAGAATACACAGAAGAACTGTACAAAAAAAATCTTCACAGCCCAGATAATCACAATGGTGTAATCACTGACCTAGAGCCAGACATCCTGGAATGTGAAGTCAAGTGGGCCTTAGAAAGCATCACTACAAACAAAGCTAGTGGAGATGATAGAATTCCAGTTGAGCTATTCCAAATCCTGAAAGATGATGCTGTGAAAGTACTGCACTCAATATGCCAGCAAATTTGGAAAACTCAGCAGTGGCCACAGGACTGGAAAAGGTCAGTTTTCATTCCAATTCCAAAGAAAGGCAATGCCAAAGAATGTTCAAACTACCGCACAATTGCACTCATCTCACACGCTAGTAAAGTAATGCTCAAAATTCTCCAAGCCAGGCTTCAGCAATATGTGAACCATGAACTTCCCAATGTTCAAGCTGGTTTTAGAAAAGGCAGAGGAGCCAGAGATCAAATTGCCAACATCCGCTGGATCATGGAAAAAGCAAGAGAGTTCCAGAAAAGCATCTATTTCTGCTTTATTGACTATGCCAAAGCCTTTGACTGTGTGGATCACAAGAAACTGTGGAAAATTCTGAAAGAGATGGGAATACCAGACCACCTGACCTGCCTCTTGAGAAATTTGTATGCAGGTCAGGAAGCAACAGTTAGAACTGGACATGGAACAACAGACTGGTTCCAAATAGGAAAAGGAGTACGTCAAGGCTGTATATTGTCACCCTGTTTATTTAACCTATATGCAGAGTACATCATGAGAAACGCTGGACTGGAAGAAACACAAGCTGGAATCAAGATTGCCGGGAGAAATATCAATAACCTCAGATATGCAGATGACACCACCCTTATGGCAGAAAGTGAAGAGGAACTCAAAAGCCTCTTGATGAAAGTGAAAGTGGAGAGTGAAGAAGTTGGCTTAAAGCTCAACATTCAGAAAACGAAGATCATGGCATCTGGTCCCATCACTTCATGGGAAATAGATGGGGAAACAGTGGAAACAGTGTCAGACTTTATTTTTCTGGGCTCCAAAATCACTGTAGATGGTGACTGCAGCCATGAAATTAAAAGATGCTTACTCCTTGGAAGGAAAGTTATGACCAACCTAGATAGCATATTCAAAAGCAGAGACACTACTTTGCCAACAAAGGTCCGTCTAGTCAAGGCTATGGTTTTTCCTGTGGTCATGTATGGATGTGAGAGTTGGACTTTGAAGAAGGCTGAACGCCGAAGAATTGATGCTTTTAAACTGTGGTGTTGGAGAAGACTCTTGAGAGTCCCTTGGACTGCAAGGAGATCCAACCAGTTTCTGAAGGAGATCAGCCCTGGGATTTCTTTGGAAGGAATGATGCTAAAGCTGAAACTCCAGTACTTTGGCCACTCCATGCGAAGAGTTGACTCATTGGAAAAGACTCTGATGCTGGGAGGTATTGGGGGCAGGAGGAGAAGGGGACGACAGGGGATGAGATGGCTGGATGGCATCACTGACTCGATGGACGTGAGTCTCAGTGAACTCCGGGAGTTGGTGATGGACAGGGAGGCCTGGAGTGCTGTGATTCATGGGGTCGCAAAGAGTGAGACACGACTGAGCGACTGATCTTATCTGATCTGTACTATCAATTATTAAGGAATTGGTATTAAATTTTCTGCAGCTCTATCGGTTGTATTTTGAAACTCTGTTAGGTACACAAACTTTTAGAATTATTATGTCCTCTTTGTTCCATCTATTTTTCATTTCTGTCTTCTTCTTTGTCTTTTTCTTGTTGATCGAGTTTCCTTTATGTTGTTTATTAGTTAAATGCTTTTTAAATAATTTTAGTCATTGCTGAACTGTTTATGGTGTACTCCTTTAACTTTTACTATCTGTTTTCAAATGATATACAACTTAGATCATGTAAGAATCTTGAAATAGTATACTCCTATTTCAATCCTCTCACCTTTGTAGATATATTTTATTTCAATTCTTTTACTTAAATTTTAATATATAACATAACTTTACATAAAAGCCTTGCTATACATTATTTTATTGTTGTTTACCTAACCAATTATCTCTTGAAGATATTTCACAAGTAAAAACTTGTATGTCTAGCCCTTAAGAGCTAAATGAATTCAAATCGAGTTACATATTCCAAAAGCGAGTTACATATTCCAAAAGAACACGTGATGGCTCTTCCACAAACACCTGCTCCTTCTCCTTGGTGAGTTTCTTTTATAAGAACAGTTGGTTTCCGTTGTTGTGTTAATTTCTGGACAAAGCAATTCATACATACATATCCATACACATATTCTTACTCATATTGTTTCCATTGTGGTTTATCACAGGATACTGTGCTCTACAGCAGGGCCTTGTTGTTTATCCATCAGGCATATGATAGCTTGCATCTTGCTGTTTTCTATGTCAGTAATGGTGTCATAATCAGCTAGTCTCTCACGGGAGAACTCATAGAATTGACGTAAGACACTCTATGCTACACCTCCGCCCCTCACACGTAATCGAACACAGCCCTGTCCATTCGTTTATGAACTGTTGGCAGCTGCCTTGACCGCACACACACAGAGTGGGGTCGTGACAGGAGCCCGTGTGGGGCCCACAGGTTCAGGAATGCTCTCTGCCTGGCCTTTCACAGAGCAGCTTTGCCAGCCTCTAAGCTGAACGCACAACAGCCACTCTGCCACCAGACTTCAGGCTCTTCTGTTCTAGACCTCCCGGTCCACTCCACAGACTGTTCTAGACCTCCCGGTCCACTCCACAGACTCCCGAGCCTCCCTCCAGGCCGTGCTGTTCCCACAGTGTCTGGCTCCCTTTTCCCTCAGGAGCCTCTGTGTCCTCCCGGGCTCCCCGCCCCACACATCCACCCCGCACGGTGCTCTCCACACACCTGAGGTTTTCACGCTACTGACCTTTGACCAGCACGCCTTCTCCTCAGTAAGCTTCCCCAGCCACACTCTGCTAGGAAAGTGCCTGCTTATTCCTTAAGGCATAGATAAAATCTCAGTCACCCGCTGCTTTGGGGTGTTTACTGTACACTATTCATTTACTTCCATCACCTGATATCATGTGAATTCCCCAGGATTAGGCATCATCTATTATTGTTTCCAGTCTTTCCACTGGTCGGATGTTTGGAACACTGCAGGTACTACATTGCCATTTTCGAGTGAGTGATATGTGTATAAATTAGCTCATGGATTAGTGAATTCTACCCAGGAAAATATGTACATGAATGTAAAGACAGAAAGGCACTTCAGGGGAAAAGGAATAGACCCTATGGTAAAGAAAAGACATTGAAAAGTCATCAAAAATAATCTTAGAGAGATAAACTGGAACAAAAATATAAAAGACCATGAACAGTATCCTGTAATCAAAGCAAACTTTTTTTTAAAAAAATGATTTACTGGCATTGAATCAAATGCTATTTCCCAGAGCAACTTTACATTATAAACTAAATATTAACTGTAACCAAAAGTCATCACAAAAATACAGTCATGATATGAAAAAATCAATAGTTATTTAGATAACTATTGTGTTGGTCAAAAAATTCATTTGAGTTTTTCACAAACTGTTTTGGAAAAACCCAAAGGAATTTTCTTGGCCACACTCATATTTGTGCTCAGAAATTCTTGTGGACTTTGATAACTAAGGTGTAAGTCTCCCTCTCTTTTCAAACTTTATCTCCTGTCACCTTTATCCTCAGTGTCGGAAGGCTTTGGCTCATAATTCACTGAAAAAAGAGGCTTTCTTGTACATGATCTCACAACTTCAACCCCCTCCTCACACTTAACAAACACATCCTCAAGTCTCCCTGGTCTTCTTCCATCCTCATCTGGGTAAAAAGTGGAACTTCCTCTTGTCCAGTGATAATCTCTCCATTCATATTTTAAGTCCCAACTCTTTTCCATTTGTCAGGGACCTTCCTCTATCAATCAAGTGATTTGCTTCCTGAGCCTCCAGTCTCTTCCCTTCCTCTTGGCTCCACATGGTAGGTGTAAGGTGAGGAAGAGACACCTGTGCTTGGAGTGTTGACAGGATGGGATGTAAAATGTCGATTTGGGAGTGGAGATCTGAAAGACTTCATTTACAATCATGCAAACGGAAAAGGAGTTAGAGAGTGCAACACGGAACTCAGAACTTGGAGCAGATCCTGCTGTGCACCCACTGCTAGGGAATAAAGAAGGCAGAGGGAAAAGTAAAACAAAAGGCAACCAGCCAAGAACATGAAATCCAATGGTGGAGAGCTTCCAGAAAGCTGGTTGGTCCCCAGTGCCAAACAATACAGAGATTTAAAATGAAGGAAGTAAAGACAACCCAGGAGAAGAGAAGCTACTTATGTCTATGAATCCTGACAACATTCAGATGTAGACTCCAGTTACAAATTCTTCACTGTCACGATTCCTGGCTGTGAGTTAGCTTCTCAGTGCATGCATGCTCAGCTGCTCAGTCGTGTCCAACTCTTTGTGACCCCATGGACTGTAACCCACCCACCAGGCTCCTTCTGTCCATGGAATTTTCCAGGCAAGAATACTGGAGTGGGTTGCCATTTCTGGCTCCAAACGTTTTTTAGAAGTGCCAGAGAAGCATCACCATACTCTGAGAGCCCAGTTTCAGCAAAGAGTCATCAGACCTCAAAGGACTGCAGTAAGAGGGAATATACAGGAAGTTGCTTACTGAGAACGGCCCTTTCGCTACACTACCAAATTTGGATCTTCTGTATTGTTTGCAGAATTCGTCACAGTTTCTAATCCTTTTTCTCTCTTAGAACATGGGTCTCAAAGTCCCGCCACCATTGCCTCAGCAGCATTCCCATCATTTGTGAACCCTAAGAGTTTAAATAATCTCAGCCTGGCTAACTAGGAAACTCATTAGCATTGGTAGTTCAGTTCAGTTCAGTCTCTCAGTTGAAACAGACTCTTTGCAACCCCACGGAGTGCAGCACAGCAGGTTTCCCTGTCCATCACCAACTTCTGGAGCTTACTCAAACTCATGTCCATCGAGTCAGTGATGCCATCGAACCATCTCATCCTCTGTCATCCCCTTCTCCTCCTGTCTTCAATCTTTCCCAGCATCAGGGTCTTTTCCAGTGAGTCAGTTCTTCGCATCGTGTGGCCAAGTATTGGAGTTTCAGCTTCAGCATCAGTCCTTCCAATGAATATTCAGGACTGATTTCCTTTAGGATGGACTGGCTGGATCTCTTTGCAGTCCAAGGGACTCTCAAGAATTTTCTTCAACACCACAGTTCAAAAGCATCAGTTCTTCAGCACTCAGGTTTCTTTATAGTCCAACTCTCACACTCATACATGACCACTGGAAAAACCATAGATTTGACTAGACAGACCTTTGTCAGCAAAGTAATGCCTCTGCTTTTTAATATGCTGTCTAGGTTGGTCATAGCTTTTCTTCCAAGGAGCAAAGGTCTTTTAATTTCATGACTGCAATCACCATCTGCAGTGATTTTGGAGCCCAAGAAAATAAAGGCTCTCACTGTTCCCATTGTCTCCCCATCTATTTGCCATGAAATGATGCCATGATGCTTGTTTTTTGAATGTTGAGTTTTAAGACAGCTTTTTCACTCTCCTCTTTCACTTTCATTCAGAAGTTGTTTAGTTCCTCTTCACTTTCTTCCATAAGGGTGGTATCATCTGCATATCTGAGGTTATTGATATTTCTCCCAGCTATCTTGATTCCAGCTTGTGCTTCATCCAATTCAGCATTTCGCATGATGTATATATAAGTTAAAATAAGCACGGTGACAATATACAGCTTTGACGTACTCATTTTCCTATTTGGACCCAGTCTGTTGTTTCATGTCCAGTTCTAACTGTTGCTTCCTGACCTGCATACAAATTTCTCAGGAGGCAGGTCAGATAGTCTGGTATTCCCATCTCTTGAATTTTTCACAGTGTGTGGTGATCTACAAAGTCAAAGGCTTTGGCCTAATCAATAAAGCAGAAATAGATGTTTTCTGGAACTCTCTTGCTTTTCCTATGATCCAGTGGATGTTGGCAATTTGATCTCTGGTTCCTCTGCCTTGTCTAAATCCAACTTGAACATCTGGAAGTTCATGGTTCGTGTACTGTTGAAGCCTGGCTTGGGAGAATTTTGAGCATTACTTTGCTAGCGTATGAGATGAGTGCAATTGTGTGGTAGTTTGAGCAAAGGGCATTTGACATTGCCCTTCTTTGAGATTGGAATGAAAACTGACCTTTTCCAGTCCTGTGGCCACTGCTGAGTTTTCCAAATTTGCTGGCATACTGAATGCAGCACTTTAACAGCATCATCTTCTCATGCTTGAACTCCACAATTACAAGTCACTGCTGAACAATCATTGACAGGAGAATGTTGGACCCCACCAAAAAAAGATACCCCACATCCAAGGGCAAAGGAGAAGCCCCAGCAAGATGGCAGGAGGAGCAAAGTTGCATTTAGAATCAAACCCCATACCTGCCAGAGATGCTTAGAGGGTTCAAACAAAACATTGTCACACCAGGACCCAGGGACCCCAGAGAGACTGAGCCAGACTTTAGTCTCCTGCAGAGGTACAGGTTAGCAGTGGCTGGTTGCAGGGGCAGGGGCTCTGGGTGCAGCAGACCTGGGTCACCCAGCCTGTGGCATAAGCCCTCTTGGAGGAGGTCACCATTAACCCCACCATAGAGCTGCCAAGCAGACGACCCACAAACTGCAGAACAATTACACCAAAGAAATTCTTGCACTGTTAAGAAAGTTCTAGGGCCCAAAACAGATTTCCCAACCCGGGGATCTGGCAAAGGGACTGAGAACCCACAGAGAACTTGACTTCAGAGGCAAGTGGGATTTGATTACAGAACTTCCACAGGACCAGGAAAGCAGACTCTTGGAGGGCAAAACAAAACTATGTGCTCACCAGAACCCAGGAGAAAGGAGCAGTGACCCCACAGGAGACTGACCCAGACTTGCTGTGAGTGTCCAGGAGTCTCCGGCAGAGGCGTGAGTCGGCGGTGGACTGCTACAGGGCTGGGGGCACTGAGTGCAGAAGGGCACACATGAGACTTTTTGAAGGAGGTCGCCATTATCTCCATCACCTCCACCATTTACTGAGCATTACCCCGCCCATCAGAACAAGACCCAGTTTGCCCCTCAGTCAGTCTCTCCCATCAGGAAGCTTCCATAAGCCTCTTATCCTTATTCATCAGAGGGCTGACAGACGGAAAACCACAATCACAGAAAACTAATCAAACTGATCACTTGGATCACAGCCTTGTCTAACTCAATGAAACTATGAGCCATGCCGTGTAGGGCCACCCAAGAGGGACGGGTCATAGTGGAGAGTTCTGACAAAACGTGGTCCACTGGAAAAGGGAATGGCAGACCACTTCAGTATTCTTGCCCTGAGAACCCCATGAACAGTATGAACAGCATGTGTAGTGAAGTGAAGTCGCTCAGTTGTGTCTGACTCTTTGCGACCCCATGGACTGTAGCCCACCAGGCTCCTCTGTCCATGGGATTTTCCAGGCAATAGTACTGGAGTGGATTGCCATTTTCTTCTCCAGGGGATCTTCCCGACCCAGGGATCGAACCCAGTCTCCTGCATTGTAGACAGACACTTTATCATCTAAGCCACCAGGGAAGTCAGGAGAGAGCAAAATTAGCCAAGATGGTGTGTAGTGGCTCTCTTGCCCCACGTTTTGTAAATAATGACTATGTAACAGCTGAGATCACTTTATAGCACTGCACATGCGCATCACGAGCTACCCACTTGGTCAGAGGCTACTGTGTGGGGTGAGGGTATATGAGCTCCACCTAAAAAGCAGCGGCATTTACTGATGCTTAACGGCTGTGTCCATTGGGTCAGCCATGAGAGGAGAGACTACAGTGTGTCTGCTGCTATGGCTACTGCATCAGCCAAGAGAGAATAAACACATCTGCAGCTCCTAAGGCTCCTTGAGTTTTCTTCCAGCTTCCCCACTTGCACCTCGTCTACTGTGGGGTCAGCGAACAATGCACACAGTGAGATACAGCAAGACAATTGGCACTGTCAGTGGGTCACCAAGACAGTAAGATAAATATATTACCCACCTGTGACACTATGATTAAGACAAGAACTGCATCTTTGGTCCCCATCCATATTTCTTGCATAAACCTCCTAAATCCTTGAGATGAGAGTGACAAATGTTTTTGTTATGTGACTTTGAGGAGGCACCTAAGGATGGGGGCTCATTGCCAGAAGAAGCACCAATGTGATTAGAGGGCTGGCACTTCATAGTCCCCTCCCCGACCTCCATGGAGGAGAAGTGGGCAGGATGTTGGGTCATTCGCCAAAGGCCAATGATTTAATCAATCATGCCTATGCAATGAAGCCTCCATAAAACCCCAGGAGGATGGGGCTTGGAGAGCTTCTGGTTGGTGGACACATGGGTACCTGGAGAGGACGTGCAGTCTCTGAACCCTTTCCCCACACCATGCCATGTGCATCTCTGCCATCGGACTGATCTGGAATTATAACCCTTTACAATAAACCAGTAATCCAATAAGTAAAATGTTTCTCTGAGTTCTGGGAAGTGCTCTAGCAAAATAATCACCTCATGAGAGGGTCATGGGACCCTCCGATTTACAGTCAGTCAGAAGTACAAGTAACAATCTGGACTTTGAAGGGGCATTCGAATTCCAAGGAGGGGCTGAGAATCCATAGTTGGTGCGTCAGATGCTCAGGTAACAACCTGGGCTTTCAACTGAATATAGAAGTGGCTGTGGCAAAGCAGTCTTATAGGGCTAAGCCCTTTACTTCTGGATATGATGCTCTCTCCAGGTAGATTTGGTCAGGATTGACCACAACTCAGCTGTGGTTCCTGGAATCGTTGGTTAATATGGAGAAACCCACCCTTGCATTCATAGGAAATGAGTGGTAAAACTGTTGATCTCTGGACAGTATTGCTATGTAAGGAGACAAAGTGAAATGCCATATGTAAAACATTTTTTTAACCTATTAACCTGATACTCAAGGAAAACATAATAATTTTGAGTTACAGTCAGCCTTATTACTTCTAGACCTTGGTTGAGTGGCTTCAGGGAGCTGTTCAGTTCAGTTCAGTTCAGTCACTCAGTCATGTCCGACTCTTTGCGACCCCATGAATTGCAGCACGCCAGGCATCCCTGTCCATCACCAACTCCCGGAGTTCACTCAAACTCACGTCCATCGAGTCCGTGATGCCATCCAGCCATCTCATCCTCGGTCGTCCCCTTTTCTTCCTGCCCCCAATCCCTCCTAGCATCAGAGTCTTTTCCAGTGAGTCAACTCTTCACATGAGGTGGCCAAAGTACTGGAGTTTCAGCTTTAGCATCTTTCCTTCCAAGGAACACCCAGGGCTGATCTCCTTTAAAATGGACTGGTTGATCTCCTTGCAGTCCAAGGGACTCTCAAGAGTCTTCTCCAACACCACAGTTCAAAAGCATCAAGTCTTCAGTGCTCAGCTTTCTTCACAGTTCAACTCTCACATCCATACATGACTACTGGAAAAACCATAGCCTTGACTAGACAGACCTTTGTTGGCAAAGTAATGTCTCTGGCTTTTGAATATACTATCTAGGTTGGTCATAACTTTCCTTCCAAGGAGTAAGTGTCTTTTAATTTCATGGCTGCAGTCACCATCTACAGTGATTTTGGAGCCCAGGAAAATAAAGTCTAACACTGTTCCCACTGTTTCCCCAAATATTTGCCATGAAGTGATGGGACCAGATGCCATGATCTTTGTTTTCTGAATGTTGAGCTTTAAGCCAACTTTTTCACTCTCCACTTTCACTTTCATCAAGAGGCTTTTGAGTTCCTCTTCACTTTCTGCCATAAGGGTGGTGTCATCTGCATATCTGAGGTTATTGATATGTCTCCCGGCAATCTTGATTCCAACTTGTGTTTCTTCTAGTCCAGCGTTTCTCATGATGTACTCTGTATATAAGTTAAATAAGCAGGGTGACAATATACAGCCTTGACATACTCCTTTTCCTCCTCATGGAGCTGTACAGAGCAAGAAAATTTCGAGTTAAACAGAACCTACAATGAAGTTGGGTTGCTGCCCTTGGAAGAATGGCTGCATGGCCAACAAGAAGCTTGTCATGCAGCATCAGCTTATCATTTGGTAAATGATAGAATCTATTCCTCGGTTTCGTAGGCTCAGCCATGATTTGCTGGTGTGCCAACAGTGGGTCATTTCCTGGTACAGAGTAGCGCCAACCAGGCTCGCCAGTAACTGACTCAGAAATGAGCCCGTCTGAGAGTTGTGATAAAGATCGCAAGCCCCACATGGGTTGGATCACAAGTCAGTGCGGTCAGGACCTCCTATCCCTGCAAAGCGTCTCAGCATCTTCTGCTGAAGATAAAATGGAAAACAACCAGCCCTTGGATAAATCTGAACTTGAATGTTGACCCACAGCCTGCAGCCATCTGCCTGGGAGGCCAAACACGTTATCTACAATCAGCAGCCCAGGAAACCAGCCTGCCCTGGGTCAGACCTGCAGGAAAACCCAGACTGCTATCGCTAGGGACAATGCAGGAAGCCAAACAATAACTTCAGTAACAACCAGCCGCAAATGGCCCAGACTTGTTTAAGAACTGACAGCTTTCAATCCCAGAACAACCAAAGAAAGACAAATACACACCCTAACCAATCACACAGGATGCCCTGTGTCTAGCAAGCCTGCCTACCACTTCCCCTTGCCCCAGCCTCCACCCAGGGCACACCTGAAGCCTTCCCCTTTTGCCACCATGAAGCACACCCACTCCTCTGTCTGCCCTTGAGTCTCTGCCAAAATGTTGGTGGCTGACTCCTTTGCTACTGTGAGATCAGAATAAACCACCTTTGCTTTTCTCATTTGGTTGGTCTTAGTTTATTTCCACAGCTTTATGGATAAGCCAGGTGAGCTGCCCATAATGATGTCTTCCAGGATACCTGGTCCAGTCTGTTACAAATTGCTCAGGAATGCTGAAAGATGCCTCCATTCTGGAGTCCTAAGAATAAAATAACAATTTTATCTTAACCACAGAGTTTGGGGACTGCCTGGTTGTTGATTCCTTCCACTGTCTATTTGATGATGACGACAGTGATGACGATGATGAGGGCAACTGTGATGCTGCTGCTACTGCTGCTAAGTCACTTCAATCGTGTCGGACTCTGTGCGACCCCATAGACGGAAGCCCACCAGGCTCCCCCGTCCCTGGGATTCTCCAGGCAAGAACACTGGAGTGGGTTGCCATTTCCTTCTCCAATGCATGAAAATGAAAAGTGAAAGTGAAGTCGCTCAGTCGTGTTCGACCCTTAGCGACCCCATGGACTGCAGCCTACCAGGTTCCTCCATCCATGGGATTTTCCAGGCATGAGTACTGGAGTGAGGTGCCATTGCCTTCTCCGGGATAATAGCTAGCATCTATCAAATGCTCTTAGGTCCTCTGATGGGCACTTGTGCTACATAATTAGCTCTTAAAGTGTTTCGGTCCCACCTGAGGACACGTTAGAAATGCAAGCTCTCTGCTCCCTCTGCTGACTGACTAACCCTCCGGCTGATTCTGATGCTGCTGAATGGCTCCATTTTGTTCCTTTCTACAGCTGAGTAATATTCCATTGTCTACACACACACACACACACACACATATATATCACATCTTCTTTATCCATTTCTTTGCTGATGGACACTTAGATTGCTTCCACATCCTGGCTACTGTAAACAGTGTTGCAATGAACATTTGTAGACGTGTGGATGGACCGAGAGACTATCATACAAAGTGAAGTAAGTCAGAAAGAGAAAAACCACTATTGTTTATTAATGCGTGCATGTAGAATCTAGAAAAATGGTTTAGATAGTCTTTACGAAACAGAAATAGAGACACAGATGTAGAGAAAAGTATACGGACACTAAGGGCTGCAGGGGTGGGATGAACCAGGAGACTGGGATTGACGCAGATACATCAATGACACTGTGTGTCAAATAGATAACTAATGAGAACCTGCTTTGTAGCTCAGGGAACTTCACACTTTATATATACACACTTCATAAAACCTATATGAAGTGTAAACTTTATACTTTACAGCTCAGTTTTTCCTAAATGGAAAGGAAATCCAAAAGAAGCAGGAATATATGCATGTGAATTCTTTCTTCCTTTCTTAACTGTGCCACACAGCACGTGCTATCTTAGTTCCCTGACCAGGGATCTGACCTACGCCCATCGGTGAGACTGTAAAGCCCTAACCATTGGACCACCAGGGAATTTCCTACCATGAATTCATTGTAATTCATATTATTCTAAGATGAAAACACTGAGGCACAGGGCAACTAAGTAACTCACCCAAACGCCCACATCCAGAAAGGGATAAAGGCTGAATTCCCACCCAGGCCGTCAGAGATTCTCTAGTTATGCAGAAAGATACAAAATTTTTTCCAGTTTTCTTAAATTAATCTATGTGAACACTATTCAGTGTGTGAGATTTTAAGGAATTAAAATAGCAGAAAGATAAGCACAAGAGGAAAATATTCTATTAAAGATTTTTTTCCCCCAGAGCCCTGAAGAAGCCTCAGGGATTGTTTACATGGGTTTTGCCCGTTTTCCCCTTCAAGGCTGTATAACAGTGAATTGCTGAAAAACACAAACTGAGATCAGTCTCAACCAAATGAGATCACTCATGTGAAGATACTTTGTAAGGCGTTCTGAAGATTCAAGTTACTGCCATTATTGTTAGTAGAACCAATAAAAGCATCTGTAAAGTGATCTCCCTGTGACTGACGCTGTGTCTGCTCAGTGCCAGTATGCTGGTCAAGGCGGGAGAAAGAAGTCTGTCAAGCCAGTCATTTGGTTCTGTCTAGTCCAAAACAATGGGTAGATCATTTTTCATCCAATTATTTCAGCAAAACTAAGATGGCCTCAGTTGCTTTGTTTGGATACTTCTGTGTGGATATTTCTGTGCCTTTTCCCATATTTAAGTCTCCAGGCATCCTCCTCTGCTTCCTTAATTGTTTCGTGGAACTGTTCTGA